>NW_006984976.1:0-17233 GCF_000164805.1 Carlito syrichta
CTTTCTGAAGTACAAGGTAACCCTGATCTCAGGGCTTACATTAAAAACACCCGAGATGATTACTTGTGTCCTGGAATTTGGCGTTAGAGGATGCAGAATCTAAATGGACTTCTAGTGCCATATTTTCATTTAAACTATCGAGAGGACCAGTATGTTGCAGGACTTCTGGATTGAGTTATTCCTAATATGCACATAGCATACAGCTCTGAAAAATATGGGGACGTCGAAGTCTGAATCTTGTAGGCCTTATCAAGACGCCCTGAACATTTTTGGTATTGAGGTCTCATGTAACCCAGATTCGTTATTCTTCCTTAGCAAGAGCCCATGTAGTTTCCTGTAAATGAGGACTCCCATTCCCCAGATTCTTGCTTCTAAATCCTGATTCTTTTGTAGCCCTTACCAAGACGCCCAGTAGATTTTTGGCATTGAGGTCTCGGGAAAACCAGATTCCTTATCCTTTCTTAGGTAGAGGCTGTGTAGTTTCCTGTATATGAAGACTCCCATTACCGAGAGTACTGATTTGAAACCCTGATCCATGTTTAGCCCTTAGAAAGACACCCTGTAGATTTTTCAGATCTAGGACATGTGTCAACCAGATTCCTTGTTCGTCCTTATCAAGAGGTTGTGAAGTTTCCTGTATATGAGGACTCCCATTCCCCAGATTCGTGCTTCAAATCCCTGTTACTTTTTTCTCCCTTAGTAAGACTCCCTGTAGGTTTTTGGGATTTGATGATTTGTGAAACCCAGATTCCTTATTCTTCCAAAATAAGAGGCCATGTAGGTTCCCGTATATGAGGACTACCATTTCGCAAATTCCTGCTTAATTCTCAGCAATACCCGAGATATTTCCTGATGAACATAGAATTCCAGTTGTTGGGATATCAATAGAAAGACTCCCATATAGTACCTGGGAAATGTAATCCAAGCTACCAGGATCCCTTTAAGAAGACATCCTTAAAATGTGTAATATTCTAAACCCAATATCCCAATTTCCACCATCCTGAGCACAGGAAATTTCTGTGTTTTGAGGTAATCTGAAGCGAAGGATTTTGTCACAAAATGCCAGTTGATACCTGGGGAACTGGATTATGGCCAAAGATGTTGATAAGAAACAAACGAAATTGTAGATCCAGATCCTCGATTACAACTATCAAAAGGACCGGAATCTTCTTAGAACTGTAATAAGAGATTTTCGGTATCCACGCAGCAAGTGGTTCTGAAAAATGGAAGGACCTACAAGCCCAGATACCTCTTTAAACCTTATCAATAGGCCATATAGATTTTGATGATTGAGGACACCTGAACCCGCATTATCGCTGGTTCTCAGCAAGATGCCCTGATTTTCCCTGGGGATCTGGATTCCAAAATTCTTTATGCAAATACAGAGATGCCTAGCTGTTTCCCAAGGACATGGAAACCGTGATTCCTGGTTACCTTTAAAAATATGTACTACATGCTTAGCAACCTCAAAACCCCCAGGCCATTTCAAATAGATTTACAAACGGAAGTTTTAGGATTACAGGGTACATCTTAAGACAATAGTTACACACAAATATGGCGAGATGATGCCTTAGTCCTGTAATCTGGCTTTATTGTGCCGAGAAACCCAACTGAATTGCATGGACTGGTTCTTGGTTACAACAATTGAGAGGACCAGAAGGTTGCTGGGAATCTATAATGGCACTTGTCCTTTCCAAGTGGCAACATGCTCTGAAGAATTTGGAGAACAAGAAGCCCAGATTCCATATAAGCCCTTATAACGGAGCCCTGTAGAAATGGATTGAGGCCTCCCATAACCCACATTCCTTTTTATTATCAGGAAGATGCCCAGACGTTTTCTGGTGACGTGGAAGTACAAACTCTTACATACCGATACACATATGCCAAGAAGTTTCCCAGGGACCTGGAAACGAAGATTGCTGGTTCCCCCTTAAGAATACACCTAAATATGTTGGAACCCCTAATCCCACATTCTCAGTGTGAAAACGAATGTCCAGCAGTAGTTTCGGAACTACGAGGTAAACCCGAATCCAGTGATCACATTAACAAATTGCAGATGATTTCGTGAATTGTGGAATCCGACCTTACAGGACCCTGTGAAACATGCAAACCAGTAGGCCAGATTCTCAGTTACAACTATCAAGAGGCATAACAGGTTAATCGGGATCGGCCATGCCCAATTGTGGTGTGAATATAGGATGTTGCTCTGAATAATATGAGAACCAGGACTCCCAAATTCCTGATTAGCATTTGCTAAAGTCCCTGTTGATGCCTAGGCATTAGCACTGCCTTAAGGCCCGGATAATTTAGCAAATGCCCAGATGTTTGCAAGTCACATGGAAACCGAGGTTCCTGGCTCCTCTTTAGTAAAGCGTGTAGAAACTTTCAAGGGACACAGTGGCCCAGATTCCTATTTCGTTCTAAGTAAAACGTCGAGAGGTTTCCTGTAGGGCTGGAAGTCCAGACTCTGGTATACCCATAGAAAGATGACAAGGATATTCCAGGGGATGTGGAATCTAACATTCCTGGTTCCCTCCCAATTATACCTCCTAAAAATATGGAACACCTAAACCCCAAGTCCTAATAACGAACAGCGGAGCCACTGAAGTTTCTGGAGTATGAGAAAACATTGAGGTCAGGACTTACATAAAAAAAATCCGAGAGAATTACTTGTGTCCTGGATCTGGAGTCAGAGGTTCTGAGTATCTAAATGGATTTGTAGTGCCAGACTCTCGTTCACAACTCTCAAGAGTACCAGTGTGTTGCTGGAGTCCAGGAATGATTGATTCGTGATATCTACATACCAAATAGCTCTAAAACATGAGGGGTGCTCGAAGCCCTGATCTTGTTTAGCCCTTAGCAAGGCTCACTGTAGATTTGCGGTATTGAGGACCCATGTAGCCCAGATTCCTTATTCATCCTTCACATGAGTCATGTAGTTTCCTGTGTGTGAGGACGCCCATTACCTAGATTCCTGCTTCTTTCTCAGAAAGACACCTAGATATTTCGTGGTGATGTAGAATTCAAGTTGTTTGGATATCAATTGAAAGACCCCCAGAATTTTCCTGGGCAATTGGAATCCAAGATTCCTGGTTCCCTTGTACAAGACACACTAACATTATGGGAACCTACAAGCTCAGATTCCTGAATAAATCTCATCAAGAGGCCCTGTATACTTCGGCGAATGAGAACTCTAAGAACCCGGATTCCCCTTTCGTTCTCTGAAAGATGCCTTGATTTTCCCTGTCAATGTGTATTCCAAAACTCGGTATACTATAAGACAGATGCCCACAAGATTCCTAGGGATGGGGAATTCGTGATTCCTGGTTACCTTTAAAAATAATTATTAAATATTTGGCAACTGCAAAACCCTCGGACTCTCAAAATAAAAGTACAAATGGAAGTTTGAGAAATACAAGGTTCATCTTGAGACAAAAAATTACATCCAAATCTGGTGAGATGACCCCTTTTGTTCTGGAATCTGTCCTTAGATGTCCCGAGGAACATAACGGACTTGTAGTGCCAGATACACGTTTAGATCTATCAAGAGGACCAGAATGTTTCTGGAGTCCTGAATTAACTGATTCCTAATATCCACATGCTAAATAGCTCCAAAACATGAGGGGAGCTCAAAGTCCTGATTCTTGTTTGTCCAGTAGCAAGACGTCCTGAGAATTTATTCAGATTGAGGACTTGTGTAACACAGATTTCATATTCTTCCTTCGCTGGAGACCGTGTAATGTCCTCTATATGAGGACTCCCTTTCCCCAGATTGTTGTTTTGAAACCCTGATTCTTGTTTAGCCCTTAGCAAGACTCCATGTAGATTTTTTGGTTGTGGAACCGTGTAAAAAAGATTCCCTATTTTTCCTTAGCAAGAGCCCTCGAAGTTTACTTTTATGAGGAGTATTACCCACATTCCTGCTTCTATTCCCTCATTCTTGTTTAGCCCTAGCAAGAGACCCTGTGTTTCTTTTGGGATAGAGAACATGTGTAACCCAGATTCCTTATTATTTCTTAGCAAAAGGCCGTGTATTGGCCTGCATAAAAGAACCCAATTTCTGTAGATTCATGCTTCAGAAACCCTATTTCGTGTTTAGCCCGTACAAAGACGCCCTGAAGTTTTTTAGTGATTGAGGACACGTGTAACCCGGATTCCTTATTCTTACCTAGCAATAGGCAGTCCAGTTTTCTGTATTTGAGGTCTCTGACTACCCAGATTCTTACATTAAAAACTTGATCCATGGTTACCTCTTAGTAAGACGTCCCGTGGATTTTTGGACTGAGGACTCATGCAACCAAAATTCCTTATTGTTCCTTAGCAAGAGGCCGTGTAGTTTCCTGTATATGAGGACTCCCATTACCCAGATTCCTGCTACATTCTCAGCAAGACGCTGAGATATTTCCTGTTGACTAGGATTCCAGTTGTTTGAATATCAAGAGAAAAACTCCCATATGGTTATTGGGGAACTGGAATCCAAGATTCCTGGTTCCCCTTAACAAGACCTCTTCAAAATGTGGAATCTCCTAAACCTAATGTCCCAATTCCCACCAGCCCCACCACAAGATATTTCTGTAGTTTGAGCTAACCTGAATCGAGGGATTTTGTATCAATATGTTATTTGATTCCTGGGGTACCTGATTGCCTTTCTAGATCTTCATAAGACACAAAATTATATTTGGGCCAGATCCTCGATTACATCTATCAAGAGAATAGAATGTTCCTGGTGATCTGTAATGACAGATTAAGGGTACCTACGGAGCTAGTAGCTCTGAAAAATGTAGGGACCCTGAAGCCCAGATTGCTGATTAAACCTTATCAAGAGACCCTGTAGATTCTGGCGAATGAGAACTCCTAGAACCGGAATTCCTTTTCGTTATCAGCAAGCTGCCCTGATTTTCTCTCTTGATGTGGATCCCAAAACTCTGTATACAAATATGCAGATGCCCAGAAATTACCTAGGGTCGTTGACTACATGAATCCTGGTTACATTGAAAAGTATGTAAAAAATATTGGCAACCTGAAAACACCAGGCCCCTATCGGGAAAGAAGGAAAAACACAAGTTTCAGGGTTACAGATTACATCTTAAGGTGATAGTTAATGCAAATATGACAATAAGATGATTTAGGTCCTGGAATCTGCCCTTTGTTGGACTGAGGAACCCAACGGACTTGTAGGTCCTCATTCTCGGTTACAACTATAAAGAAGACCAGAAGGTTGCTGAGAATCTATATGACAAAACTGTCATATACAAGAGGCCTGTAGCCCTAAAGTATGTGTGGAAATAGAATCCCAGATTCCAGATTAGCCCTTATAATGTGTCCATGGAGAATTCTTAGATTGGCGACCCCCATAACCCAGATTCTTTTTGTTCTCAGTAAGACTTCCGGAAGTTACCTGGCGACGTGGAAGTACAAACTCTTATATACCAATACTAATAAGCCCAAAAGGTCAGAAGGGCCCTGGAGTCCAAGATTGATGGATCCCCTTTAAGAATACGTCCTAAATATTTGAACACCTAATCCCAAGTTAGGAATATCAATGTAAAATTCCAGTAGTAGTTTCTGGATCAGAGGTAAACCTGAGTCAGAATTACACGAAAATGGCATCATAATTCCATGCGTTGTGAATCTGGACTTACAGCCTCCTGCAAAAAAAAGCCGAGCAGATGGCCAGCTTCCCTGTTACAACTAAGAAGAGGAGCGGCAGGTTCCTGGGAATTGGTAATGGCAGATTTGTGGTACGTATATAGGAATTAGTTCTGAAAAGTGTGGGTTCTAGGACTTCAAATTCCTGATTGGCATTTAGAAAATTCCTGTAGGCTCCTAGGTATGAGAATTACCTTAAGCCAGGGAAAGATTAACAACTGCCCAGATGTTTGCTGGTCACATGCAAACTGATTTTCCTTGTTCCACATTGGTAACATGAGTAGAAGCTTTCTGGGGACATAGTGTCAGAGATTCTTATTTCATTCCCAGAGGAAAGACCAGATGTTTTCCCATTCCCTAGAAATCCAGACAAGTGGCTCCCAATAGAAAGACTCCAGAATGCTCCTATTGACTTGTAAACAAAGACCCTGGTGCCCTCCCAAAAATACCTTCTAAACATGGTTCAACATCTAAACCCAAGTTCCTAATTCCGAATAGCTGAACTACCAGAACTTTCTGGAGTACGATGTAACCCTGAACTCAGGTCTCACATTCAAAAAACCCGAGGCAATTACTTGTGTCCTGGAATTTGGCATTAGAGGTTCCAGAATTTATATGGGCTTGTAGTGCCATGTTTTCATTTAAATAATCGAGAGGACCAGAATATTGGGGGCTTCTGGTATGAGTTATTCCTAATATACACATAGGAAACAGCCCTGAAAAATATGGGGACGTCTTGAAGGCTTTACCAAGACTCCCTGAACATTTTTGGAATTGAGGACTAGTGTAACCCAGATTCGTTATTCTTCCTCAGCAAGAGCCCGTTTAGTTTCCTGTATATGAGGACTCCCATTGCCAGATTCGTGCTTCAAATCCCTGAAACGTTTTTCTTCCTTAGTAAGACTCCATGTAGGTTTTTGGGATTTGAGTACTCATGTAACCCAGATTCCTTATCCTTCTGTAGTACGGGGCCATATAGTTTTCCATATAGGAGGACTCCCATTACGCTAATTCCTGCTTAATTCTCAGTAATGCCCGAGATATTTCCTGATGAACATAGAATTCCAGTTGTTTGGATATCAATGGAAGGACTCCCATATAGTACCTGGGAACTGTAATCCACGTTTCCAGGTTCCCCTTAACAAGACATCGTAAAACTGTAGAATATTCTAAACCCAATATCCCAATTCCCACCACCCTGACCACAGGTAATTTCGGTACTTTGAGGTAACCTGAAGCTAGGGATTTTGTCGCAAATTGCCAGTTGATACGTGGGGAGCTGGATTATGGCCGAAGATATTCATAAGAAACAGACGACACTGTGCGTCCACATCCTAGAGTACAACTATCGAAAGGACTGGAATCTTCTTGGATCTGTAATAAGAGATTTTAGGTGTCCACCCAGCAAGTAGCTCTGAAAAATGGAAGGACATACAAACCCAGATTCCTCATTAAACCTTATCAAGAAGCACATATAGAATTTGACGATTGAGGACCCCTGAACCCGCATTCTCTTCTCGTTCTCAGCAAGATGCCCTTATATTCCCTGGTGATCTGGATTCCAAAATTCTGTATGCAAGCAGACAGATGCCCAGCTGTTTCCAAGGGACGTGGAATCCGGGATTCCTGGTTACCTTTAAAAATATGTACTTCATGCTTATCAACCTCAAAACCCCAAGGCCATATCAAATAGATGCACGAACGGAAGTTTTAGGATTACAGGGTATGTCTTAAGACAAGAATTACACACAAATATGGCTAGATGATGCCTTACTCCTGTAATCTGGCTTCAGTTGTGCCGAGAAACCCAACTGAATTGCACGGACTCGTTCTTGGTTACAACAATCAAGAGGAACAGAAGGATTCTGGGAATCATTAATGACACTTGTCCTTTCCATGTGGCAATTTGCTCTGAAGAATTTGGAGAACAAGACGCCCAGATTACAGATAAGTCATTATAACGGAGCCCTGTAGAAATGGATTGAGGCCTTCTGTAACCCACATTCCTTTTTGTATTATCAGGAAGATGCCCGGACGTTTTCTGGTGACATGGAAGTCCAAACTCGTACATACCAATACTCATACACCAAGAAGTTTCCCTGGGATCTGGAATCGAAGACTGCTGGTTGCCCCTTAAGAATACATCGTAAACATGGGGGAACCCGTAATCCCATATTCTCAATGTGAAAATGAATGTCCAACAGTAGTTTTTGTCCTACGAGGTAAACCTGAAGCCAGTGATCACATTAACAAATGGCAGATGATTGCGTGGATTGTGGAATCTGGTCTTACAGGACCCTGTGAAACAATTTGACCAGTAGGCCAGATTCTCAGTTACAACTATCAAGAGGGGCAACAGGTTCCTGGGGATTGTCAATGCCCGATTTGTGGTATGCATATAGGACGTTGCTCTGAATAATATGAGAAGCAGGACTCCCAGATTTCAGGTTAGCATTTTCTGAAGTCCCTGTCTTTTCCTAGGTATGAATACCGACTTAAGCCACGGATAATTTAGCAAATGCCTAGATGTTTCCAAGTTACATGGAAACCGAGTTTCCTGCTTCCTTTTTAGTAAAGCGTGTAGAATCTTTCAAGGTACACAGTGACTGAGATTCCTATTTCATTCTAAGCTAAATGAGGAGATGTTTCCTGTAGGCGTGGAAGTCCAGACACTTGTATACCCATAGAACGATGATCAGAATATGCCTGGGGACGTGGAAACTACGATTTCTGGCTCCCTCCCAATGATACCTCCTAAAAAAATTGAACCCCTAAACCCAAAATCCTAATAACCAACAGCGGAGCCACTGAAGTTTCTTTTGTATGAGGTAACACTGAGGTCAGGGCTTACATACAAAAAAATCCAAGGGAATTACTCATGTCCTGGATCTGGAATCAGAGGTTCCGGGTATCTAAATGGAATTGTAGTGCCAGATTCTTTTTCACAACTATCAAGAGTAGCAGAGTGTTGCTGGAGTCCAGGAATGATTGATTCGTAATATTCACATAGCAAGTAGCTCACAAACATGAGGGGTGCTCGAAGCCTGGATCTTGTTTGACCTTAGCAAGACGCACTGTAGATTGTCGGTATTGAGGACCCATGTAGCCCTGATTCCCTATTGATCCTTCGCAAGAGTCATGAAGTTGCCTGTATATGACGACTCCCATTACCCAGAGTCCTGCATCATTCTCAGAAAAACACCTTGATAATTCGTGGTGATGTAGAATTCAAGTTGTATGGATATCAATTGAAAGACCCCCGACGTTTTCTGGACAATTGGAATCCAAGATTCCTGGTTCACTTGTACAAGACACGCTAACAATATGGGGACCTAGAAGCCCAGATTTGTGATTAAACCTTATCTAGAGGCCCTGTAGACTTCATCGAATGAGAACACCAAGATTCTGGATTCCCTTTCGTTCTCATCATGTTGCCTTGGATTTCACTGTCGATGTGTATTCCAAAACTCTGTTTTCAAAAAGAGAGATACCCACAAGTTTCCTAGGGACGGGGAATCCGTGATTCCTGGTTACCTTTAAAAATATGTACTACATGCTTAGTAACCCCAATCCCCCAGGCCATATCAAATAGATTCACAAACTGAAGTTTTAGGATTACAGGGTACATCTTAAGACAAGAGTTACACATAAATATTGCGAGATGATGCCTTAGTCCTGTAATTTGCCTTTAGTTGTGCTGAGAAACACAACTGAATTGCACGGACTGGTTCTTAGTTACAACAATCAAGAGGTAAAGAAGGTTGCTGGCAATCTACAGTGACACTTGTCCTTTCCAAGTGGCAACAAGAATTTGGAGAACTAGAAGCACAGACTCCGGATAAGCCCTTATAACGGAGCCCTGTAGAAATGGATTGAGGCCTCCCATAACCCACATTCCTTTTTTATTATCAGGAAAACTCCCGGATGTTTTCTGGTGACGTAGAAGTACATACGATTACATACCAATACACATACGACAAGAAGTATCCCAGGTACCTGGAATTGAAGATAGCTCGTCCCCCCTTAAGAATACATCCTAAATATGTGGGAACTCCTAATCCCACATTCTCACACAAAAAAGAAAGTCCAGCAGTAGTTTCTGGACTACGAGGTAAACCTGAGGCCACTGATCACATTAACAAATGGCAGATGATTGCGTGGATTGTTGAATCTGGCCTTTCAGGACCCTATGAAACAAAAGGACCTGTAGGCCAGATTCTCATTTACAAATATGAAGATGAGCAATACGTTCCTGGGGAAAGCCAATGCCCGTTTTGTGGTTACTAGTAACAAGAGGCACAACAGGTTACTAGTAACAAGAGGCGCAACAGGTTCCTGGGGATCGGCAATGCCCGATTGTGGTATGCATATAGGACGTTGTTCTGTATAATATGAGAACCAGGACTCCCAGATTCCAGATTAGCATTTGCTAAAGTCCCTGTGGATTCCTAGGTATGAGCACTGCCTTAAGTCACAGATTATTTAGAATATGCCCAGATGTTTGCAAGTTACATGGAAACCGAGTTTCCTGGTTCCTCTTCGGTAAAGTCTGTAGAAACCTTTAAAGGACACAGTTACCCAGATTCCTATTTCGTTCTAAGCAAAACGATGAGATGTTTCCTGTTAGACTGGAAGTCCAGACTTTTGTATACCCATAGAAAGATGACAAGAATATGCCTGGGGACGTGGAATGTAAGATTCCTGGCTCCCTTCCAATAATACCTCCTAAAAAATTGAAGACCTAAACTCAAATTCCTAATAATGAAGAGCGGAGTAACTGAAGTGTCTGGAGTACGAGGTAACACACTGGGGTCAGGGCTTACATACAAAAAATTCGAGAGTATTTCCAGTGTCCTGTATCTGGCATCAGAGGTTCCGAGTATCTAAATGGACTTGCAGTGCCAGATTCTCGTTCACAACTATCAAGAGTACCAGAGTGTTGTTGGAGTCCTGGAATGATTGATTTCTAATATCCACATAACAAATAGGTCTAAAACATGAGGGGTGCTCAATGTCCTGCTCTTGTTTAGCCCTTAGCCAGACGCACTGCCGATTTTTGGTATTGAGGACCCATGTATCTCAGATTCCTCATTCATCCTTTGCAAGAGTCATTAAGTTTCATGTCTTGAGGATTCCCATTACCCAGATTCCTGCTTCATTCTCAACAAGACACCGAGATACTTCGTGGTGATGTAGAATTAAAGTTGTTTCAATGTCAATTGAATGACTCCCAGAAGTTTCCTGGGCAATTGGAATCCAAGATTTCTGGTTCCCTTGTACAAAACACCCTAACAATATGTGGACCTAAAAGCTCGTATTCCTGATTAAACATCATCAAGAGGCCCTGTAGACTTCGGCGAATCAGAACTCAAGAACCCAGATTCCATTTTATTTCTCAGCAAGATGCCTTGATTTTCCCTTTCGATGTGTATTCCAAAACTCTGTATACTAAAGACAGATGCCCACAAGTTTCCTAGGGTCGGGGAATCCGTAATTCCTGGTTACCTTTAAAAATATTTCCTAAACATTTGGCAACTGCAAAACCCTCGGCCTCTCTCAAAATAAAAGGACAAATGGAAGTTTGAGAATTACAAAGTTCATCTTGAGACCAAGATTTACATGCAAATATGGCGAGATGATCCCTGTTGTGCTGGAAATTGACCTTAGTTGTCCCGAGGAACCTATCGTACTTTCAGTGCGAGATACCCGTTTACAACTACCAAGAGGACCAGAATGTTTCTGGAGTCCTGAATTGACTATCCCTAATATCCACATGCTAAATAGCTCCAAAACATGAGGGGAGCTCGAAGCCCTGATTCTTGTTTGTCCAGTAGTCAGACGTCCTGAGAATTTTTTCAGATTAAGGATTCGTGTAACACAGATTCCTTATTCTTCCTTCGCTGGAGGACATGTAGTGTCCTTTATCTGAGGACTCCCTTTCCCCAGATTCTTGTTTTGAAACCCTGATTCTTGTTTAGCCCTTAGCAAGACGCCATGTAGATTTGGTAATTGAGGAACCACGTAAAACAGATTCCTTATTTTTCCTTAGGAAAAGGTCTCGAAATTTCCTGTTATGACAAGTATTACCCACATTCCTGCTTCAAATCCCTTATTCTTGTTTAGCCCTTAGCAAGAGGTTCTGTAATTCATTTGGGATAGGGAACACATGTAACCCAGATTCCTTTTCCTTTCTTAGCAATAGGCCGTGTATTTGTCTGTATATAAGGACCCCATTTCTGCAGATTCATGCTTCAAAAACCCGGATTCATGTTCAGACATAAGCAAGATGCCCTGAAGATTTTTAGGGATTGAGGACACGTGTAACCCAGATTCCTTATACTTTCTTAGCAATAGGCAGTCCAGTTTCCTGTATTTGAGGACTCCCTCTACCCAGATACCTACATTAAAAACCAGATTCATGGTTACCTCTTAGTGAGATGCCCTGTTGATTTTTGGGCTGAGGACTCGTGCAATGAAACTTCCTTATTCTTACTTAACAAGAGGCAGTGTAGTTTCCTGTATATGAGGACACCCATTATCCAGATTTCTGCTTCATTCTCAGCAAGGCACTGAGATATTTCATGGTGACCTAGAATTCCAGTTGTTTGTATATGAAGAGAAAGACTCCCATAAGGTTATTGAGGAACTGGAATCCAAGGTTCCTTGTTCCACTTAACAAAATCTCCCCAAAATGTGGAATCTCCTAAACCCAATGTCCCAATTCCCACCATCCCGATCACAATAAATTTCTGTAGTTTTATGTAACCTGTATCAAGGGATTTGGTACCAATATGCTATTTGATTCCAGGGGTAACTGATTATGGTCCTAGATGTTCATAAGACTCCAAAGGATATATGGGCCAGATCCTCGATTACAACTATCAAGAGAATAGAATGTTCCTAGGGATCTGTAATGACCGATTAAGGGTATCTACGAAGCTAGTAGCTCTGAAAAATGTAGGGACCCTGAAGCCAGATTGCAGATTAAACCTTATCAAGAGGCCCTGCAGATTTTGGCGAATGAGAACTCCTAGAACCCGATTTCCTTTTCATTCTCAGCAAGATACCATGATGTTCCCTGATAATGTGGATCCGAAATCTCTGTATACAAGTAGGCAGATGTCCAGAAATTCCCTAGGGTCGGGGAATCCATGAATCCTGGTTACCCTTAAAAGTACATATATATATTTGGCAACCTCAAAACACCAGGCTTCTATCGGAGTAGAAGGACAAACAGAAGTTTTAGGATTACAAGGTACATCTTAAGGCGATAGTTACATAAAAATATGGCGATAAGATACTTTGGGTCCTGGAATCTGCCCTTTTTTGGCCCGAGGAACCCAACGCACTTGAGGATCCACATTCTCAGTTACAACTAACAAGACAATCAGAAGGCTGCTGGAATTTATAATTAAAAAATTGTCATATCCAAGAGGCCTGTAGCCCTAAAGAATGTATGGAAATAGAATCCCAGATTCCAGATTATCCCTTATAAGGTGTCCATGTAGAATTCTTGGATTGGTGACCCCCGTAACCCAGATTATTTTGGTTCTTAGTAAGACTCCCGGAAGTTATCTGGCGACATGGAAGTGCAAACTATTATATACCAATAAGCATAAGCCCAAAAGAAAGGAAGGGCCCTGGAATTCAAGATTGCTGGATCCCCTTTAAGAAAACATCTTAAATATTTGGGAACACCTAATCCCAAATTACGAATATAAATCTAAATTTCCAGTAGTAGTTTCTGGATTAGGAGGTAAACCTGAAGTCAGAAATTACACGAAAAATGGCGACATGATTCCTTGGGTTGTGGAATCTGGCCTTACAGCCTCCTGCAAAAAAAAGCCGAACTGATGGCAGGTGTCTCTATTACAACAAAGAAGAGGGACAGCAGGTTCCTGGGAATTGGTAATGACAGATTTGTGGTATGTATACAGGATCAGTTCTGAAAAATGTGTGAACTTGGACTCCTAATTCCTGATTAGCATTTAACAAATTCCGGTGGGCCTCTAGGTATGAGAACTACCTTAAACCAGGGAAAAATCAACAACTGCCCAGAAGTTTGCTGGTCACATGCAAACTGATTTTCCGTGTTCCTCATTGGTAACATGAGTAGAAACTTTCTGGGGACATAGTGTCCGAGATTTCTATTTCATTCTCAGAAGAACAACTTGATATTTCCCCGTTTCCTAGAAGTGCAGACACGTGACTCCAAATAGAAAGACTTCAGAATGCTCCTATGGACTTGTAAACCAAGACCCTGGTGCCCTCCCAAAAAATGCTTTCTAAACTTGGTGCAACATCCAAACCCAAGGTCCTAATTCTGAATAGCTGAACTACCAGATGTTTCTGGAGTACGAGGTAACCCTGAATTCAGGGTTTACTTTCAAAACACCTGAGATGATTACTTGTGTCTTGGAATTTGGAGTTAGAGGATCCAGAATCTAAAAGGAATTCTAGTGTCTTATTTTTGTTTAAACTATTCAGAGGACCAGAATGTTGCCAGACTTCTGGAATGAGTGATTCCTAATATGCACATAGGATACAGCTGTGGGGACGTAGAAGCCCGAGTCTTGTAGGCCTTATCAAGACGCCCTGAACATTTTTGGAATTGAGGTCTCGTGTAACCATATTCGTTATTCTTCCTTAGCAAGAGCCCAAGTGGTTTCCTGTATATGAGGACTCCCATTCCCCAATATCTTGCTTCGTAATCCTGATCCTTGTTTAACCCTTAGCAAGATGCCCAGTAGACTTTTGGCATTGAAGTCTCGGGAAAACCAGATTTCTTATTCTTTCTTATGTAGAGGCTGTGTAATTTCCTGTATATGAAGACTCCCATTAACGAGAGTCCTGCTTCGAACCCCTGATCCATGTTTATCCCTTAAAAAGATGCTCTGTAGATGTTTTGGATCAAGGACATGTGTCACCCAGATTCCTTGTTCATCCTTAGCAAAAGGTTGTGAAGTTTTCTGTATATGAGGACTTCCATTCCCCAGATTCGTGCTTCAAATCCCTGATAATTTTTCTCCCTTAGTAAGACTCCCTGTAGGTTTTTGGGATTTGAGGACTCATGTAACCCAGATTCCTTATTCTTCCGTAGTAAGAGGCCATGTAATTTCCCATATATGAGGATTCCCATTTCTCAAATTCCTGCTTAATTCTCGGCAATATCCGAGATATTTCCTGATGAACATAGAATTCCAGTTGTTTGGATATCAGTAGAAAGACTCCCATATAGTACCTGGGAACGGTAATCCAAGCTTTCGGGTTCCCCTTAACATGACATCGTAAAAATCTGTAATATTCTAAACACAATATCCCAATTTCCCACAGCCTGACCACAGGAAATTTCGGTATTTTGAAGTATCCTGAAGAGGGGGATTTTGTCGCAAAATGCCAGTTGATACCTGGGGAAATGGATTATGGCCGAAGATGTGGATAAGAAACCAATGAAATTGTAGGTTCATATACTCAATTACACCTATCGAAAGGACTGGAATCTCTTGGATATATAATAAGAGATTTTAGGTATCCACGTAGCATATAGCTCAGAAAAATGGAAGGAAATAGAAGACCAGATTACTCATTAAACTATATGAAGAGGCCATATAGATTTGGACGTTTGAGGACCCCTGGATGCACTTTCTCTTCTCGTTCTCAGCAGGAGCCTGATTTTTCCTGGCGATCTGGATTCCATAAATATGTATGCAAATAGAAAGATGCCCAGCTGTTTCCCAGGGACGTGTGATCCGTGATTCCTGGTTACCTTAAAAATATGTACTACATGCTTAGCAACCCCAACCCCCCAGTCCACATCAAATAGATACACAAAAGGAAGTTTTAGGATTACAGGGTACATCTTAAGACAAGAGTTACACACAAATATAGCGAGATGATGCCTTAGTCTTGCAATCTGCCTTTAGTTGTGCCGAGAAACCCAACTGAATTGCACGGAATGGTTTTTGGTTTAAACAGTCAAGAGAACCAGGAGGTTACTGGGAATCTATAATGACACTTGTCCTTTCCAAGTGGTAACATGCTCTGAAGAATTTGGAGAACTAGAAGCCCAGATTCCAGATTAGCCCTTATAACGGAGCCCTGTAGAAATGGATTGAGGACTCCCATAACCCACATTCCTTCTTTTATTATCAGGAAGACTCCCGGACGTTTTCTGGTGACGTAGAAGTACATACTCTTATATACCAATACACATACGCCAAGAAATTTCCTAGGGTCCTGGAATCGAAGATTACTTGTTCCCCATTAGGTATACATCCTAAATATGTGGGAGCCCCTAATCTCACATTCTGAATGTGAAAACGAATGTCCAGCAGTAGTTTCTGGACTACTAGGTAAACCTGTGGCCAGTGATCACGTTAACAAATGGCAGATGATTGCGTGGTTTGTGGAATCTGGCCTTACAGGACCCTGTGAAACAAACGGACCAGTACGCCAGATACTCAGTACAACTATCAAGAGGTGCAACACATTCCTGGGTATCGGCAATGCCTGATTTGTGTTTTGCATATACGAAGTTGCTCTGAATAATATGAGAAACAGGACACCCATATTCCAGATTCATATTTGCTACAGTCCCTGTCGATTCCTAGGTATGAGCACTGCCTTAAGTCAAGGATAATTTAGAAAATGCCCAGATGTTTGCAAGTTACATGGAAACCGAGTTTCCTGGTTCCTCTTAGGTAAAGCCTGTAGAAACTTTCAAGGGACACAGTGACCCAGATTCCTATTTCGTTCTAAGCAAAACGACGAGATGTTTCCTGTTGGCCTGGAAGTCCAGACTCTTGTATACCCATAGAAAGATAACAAGAATATGCCTGGAGATGTGGAATCCAAGATTCCTGCTTTTCTTCGAATAATACCTCCTAAAGAAATTGAACACCTAAACCCAAAGTCGTAATAACGAACAACGGAGCCACTGAAGTTTCTGGAGTAGGAGGTAAAACTGAGGTCAGCGTTTACATACAAAAAATCCGAGAGAATTTCCAGTGTCCTGTAGCTGCAATCAGAGGTTCCGAGTATCTAAATGGACGTGTAATGCCAGATTCTCGTTCACAACTATCAAGAGTACCAGAGTGTTGCTGGAGTCCAGGAATGATTAACTCGTAATATCCACACACAAAAAAAGCTCTAAAACATGAGGGGTGCTCGAAGCCCTGATCTTGTTTATCCCTTAGCAAGACACGCTGTAGATTTTCGGTATTGAGGACCCATGTAGCCAGATTCCTCATTCACCGTTCGCAAGTGTCATGAAGTTTCCTGTATATGAGGACTCCCATTTCCCAGATTTCTGTTTCATTCTCAGCAAGTCACCGAGATGTTTCATGGTGATGTAGAATTAAAGTTGTTTGGCTATCAATTGAAAGTCTCCCAGAAGTTTCCTGGGCAATTGAAATCCAAGATTCCTGGTTCCCATGAACATGACACCCTAGCAATATGGGGACTTCAAAGCCCAGATTCCTGATTAAACCTCATCAAGAGGCCCTGTAGACTTTGGCGAATCAGAACTCAAGAACCCAGATTCCCTTTTCATTCTCAGCAGATGCCTTGATTTTCCCTGTCGATG
>NW_006984977.1:0-584 GCF_000164805.1 Carlito syrichta
GCAGTTAAGGAACAAGAAAACCAGAGGCTGGGATGTCAAGAGAGGGGGGCGTATTACAAATGCAGCAAGAGAGGGAGAGGCAGTCAGGGCAGGCCTCACCCCATTCTTGGTCATTCACTGGGTTTGAATTTGCCTCTTCCACAGTGCCAACATGTTGTTTCTTCTTTCCCCGTATCACAGATCTCAAAGTTCCCCAAAGGACTGCAAGCAGAAGTTGTGGAGAATGGTGAAAACTTCTCTGTAGGTGAGAGGCAGCTGCTCTGCATTGCTCGAGCTCTCCTTCGCAATTCCAAGGTGAGACTACCACCATTGGGTGGCCGTGAGAAGCCACAGATGATGCTCGGCATGGGAAGCCACACTGGCTCTTTCTTCCTCTGTTACCACAGGACAGTGGGCACTGTGCTGTGTGTCCTCCCCCCTCCAAAACAACAACAACAACAACAACAACAACAACAACAAAAACCCACCAAAAACCAAAACCCGAAGAGCTCACTCCTTTCACCGGGTGCCTTTTCCTGTGCACCTGTGGAGACACAGTGGTGGAAAGTCTCAGCCTGTGCTGCCTGATCTCCTTTAACTTACAA
>NW_006984978.1:0-566 GCF_000164805.1 Carlito syrichta
AAACTCATGTTGTTCAAGGGTCAACTATACTTATCTCTTCATTTGTGTGTGTGTGTGTGTATAATTATGAGAAAAGATAGACTTCCAGCATTTAAGCTCCATGAAAGCAGAAAAAAATGTCAAGTTGGTTCAATCACTCCTTTATTCACTCAACTAATACTCATCAAGCACTTGCTATGTGCCAAGCACTGTGCTTGGTGCTGGCCCTTTTTTTTGGAACTATGGTAGGTCTATATTTCTAAAACACTGATATGAGTGAAGTGGCAGTGGCTTTGAGACAGGCAAGAGGGTGGACAGGGAGGTCAGGTAAGAATCTGCTGTAGTCTAGTCAGGAGGTGACAGTGGGTCAGGGTGGATGGCAAGACACTTCACTGGGGAAAGCTGGGAAACCTGTGATGGGGTTAGCAACCAAGAGTCCCATCTTGAACATACTAGGAGTGAGTTATCTGAAAGACATCCAAATGGAGCTTTCAAGAGTCGTCCCCCCCAGCAGTGCCCAGCAAATGCCAATACCTGTTAATCAGGTAACAGTAGAGCATTGGTTCTCAAAATGGACAGGCTACATC
>NW_006984979.1:0-561 GCF_000164805.1 Carlito syrichta
GGTTAAGTCAGTTAGTTAAATCTGCTTGCTATTCAGCTGGCTAGCTATGTAACTAGCTAGTTATGTCAGGTGTCTAGCCAGCTGGCTAGCGAGGTAAGTCAACTAGTTAAGTCAGCTGGTTTAGTCAGTTGGCTAGCCAGCTTGCTAACTAGTTATAAAGCCAGTTCAGTCAGACAGCTAACAAGCTTACTAGCTAGGTATTTCAAATAGTTGTCAGCTGGCTAGACAGCTGGCTAGCTAGGTACCTTGCTAGTTAAGTCAGCTGGCTAGAGAGCAGGACAGCTAGTTAAGTTACCTCGTTAAGTCAACAGGTTAGCCAGCTATCTAACTGGATAGGAAACTAGTTAATTGGGCTGGCTAGTCATCTGGCTAGTTAGTTAAGTCAGGAAGGTAATTCGGCTGGCTACCCAGGTGTTTAGGTGTGTAGTTAGCTAGTTATGTCAGCTCTTAGCCAGCAGGATCGTTGGTTAAGTCACCTATTGAAGTCAGCTGGCCAGCCAGCTGGATAGCTAGGTAGCTTGCTAGTTAAGTCAGCCGGGTAGCCAGCTGGCTAGCTTGTTA
>NW_006984980.1:0-7492 GCF_000164805.1 Carlito syrichta
CTACCCGAGAGGATTGTTTAAAAAGAGTGTCCTCAGAACCTTTACTGTCTGTTCGGGAAAAAGGTGTTCTGCTGAAAAGAAAGTTGTCCCTTTTAGAACAGGATGTGATTGTGAATGAAGATGGAAGAAATAAGCTTAAAAACCAAGGTGAAACTCCCAATGGAGTCTGTATGTTTTCATTAGCTTATGGCGATATTCCAGAAGAACGAATAGATGCCTCAGATTTTGAGTGCTCTCTTTGCATGAGGTTGTTTTTTGAGCCAGTGACAACCCCTTGTGGACATTCGTTCTGTAAGAATTGTCTTGAGCGTTGTTTAGATCATGCGCCATATTGTCCTCTTTGCAAAGAAAGTTTAAAAGAGTATCTAGCTGATAGGAGGTACTGTGTCACACAGCTGCTGGAAGAATTAATAGTGAAGTATCTGCCTGATGAACTGTCTGAGAGAAAAAAAATATGTGATGAAGAAACTGATGAAGAATGTTCCAGTATTTGTTTACACTATGGCCTGTCCCACTGTGCCTTGCCCTCTTTATGTATTTGAGCCAAGATACAGACTGATGATTTGAAGAAGTATACAAACTGGAACCCAACAGTTTGGGATGTGAGTCAGTGATGCACAGAGCAGTTTTGCAGATTTTGGTTGTATGTTACAAATTAGAAATGCACATTTTTTGCCTGATGGAAGGTCTGTGGTTGATACAGTTGGAGGAAAGTGGTTTCAGGTTTTAAACAGAGGAATGAAAGATGGATATTGCACTGCAGACATCAAATATCTGGAAGATGTGAAGGTGGAAAATGAAGATGAGATTAAGAATCCCAGAGAACTTCATGATTTGGTATACTCTCAAGCCTGCAGCTGGTTTCAAAATTTAAGAGACACATTTCGAAACCAAATTCAGCACTTTGGATCAATGCCCGAAAGGGAGGAAAACCTTCAGGCAACTCCTAATGGACCTGCGTGGTGTTGGTGGCTTCTAGCATTTCTTCCTGTAGATCCCCGCTACCAGCTGTCAGTTTTGTCAATGAAGTCTTTGAAAGAATAGTTGACAAAGATACAGCATATACTGACCTATTTTCCTAGAGACCAACCTAAGTAACTCACTGCTTGGATGTTCCTTTACAGTTACCCCAGTCTGGCTGTGTTGATGGCCAGATTGTCCGCTGCCTTTGCACATCCAGTGCTGGTTTCAGAAATGTAATGAAACTTTTTTTTTTCTTCAACCTCCTGAATCATGTGGTTCTGCAAATGAATACCTTCGACTAGGATTTAGACCACTAAGAACTTGCACAGAACAACACACACTGAATGTGTGTTAAACCTCTACATTGTGATGAAGTTGCACTATGTACCATATTCTAAAATGAAATAAGAACTCTGTATGTCTATGGCGTGTGTGTGTGTACACGTGTATGTGCGCGTGTGCGTGTGTGGGTAGTGTGTGTGTGCATCTTCTCTGGCTTTAAAATTTTTAAAGAAAAAAAAGCCATAGAGAGCAGAACTTGCTGAGGGTCATTTCTTGCCCAAGTTTACAACATAGCGACACAAGTTTTTCAAATTGAATTTGCCTCAGATGTATCTGTCCTAATGCTTACATTTGCACAAGTATGTAAAATAGAGAATTGAGTATCCTTCTCCATTGGAAATACTGCTCTTGTTGAATTGTCTTGACCATTGACTATGACACAGTTTCTTATTTATGTAAATATTTGCATCACAGTAGCTGCCAGGCATTGGATGCAGAACCTAGAGCCAGTTTTCAGGAACAATTGTCAACCTGACATGGTACTGTGCATCTAGTCATAAGACACTTAAAACTGTGAAAATATGGTTTACATTTAATTGTATATAGAGGTAAATGGAGAACTCAACTCAGTACCAGGTAATTTGTGCACTTTAGGGGGCTTTTCACATTAACTGCCCATCTATGTAATTTATAGTTTGACATGATGTGTGTGTTTTAAAAAACGACATAGTATAAACTCATTAAGGATCTGGGAGAAGAGAAGAAGTTTAGTGTAGAACTAAGCTTTTAAAGTCTGTTTTGTTTTCGAATTCTGGTCTTGGTGCAAATGTTAGTTATGCCTCATTCCTATCACAATGAGGTCACCATGCTGCGACCTGGTTTATATTCATGCGGCCCTAGAGACTTTTGTAATTATGTGTTGCAAACTTGTAACTGTCTCTATTAACTTTCTTTTATGTAAGTAATTTGTAAAATTTTCTTAAATTTTTTGCTTTTGCTTATTTAATTTTGAATAAAAGCTAAATTCATAATGAAAAAAAAGAGTGAGTCGATGAAAAGAAAACTGTGAATCAGGCACAGGGCAAAATCACTCAGGGGGCTCGGGGATGGCCCGGGGGGTAGGGACACAGGCATAGGTGGAGGTGCCCTGCTGGAGCCGGACGCCTTGGAGTGCGAGTCTTGGCTTTGCTCCCGGCAGCTGGAGCCCTTTCTCTGCCCACTGTCCTTTCTGGCTAAATGGAGGCTTCGAAGCTGATCAGTGTTTGGTGACCGGCCCAGCGCCTCTCCTGCAGACAGGAGTCCTCGATAAATGCGACGGCTGCAGTTACCAGCCCACGGGAGGGGCCCTGGGAGCCATCTCCCTCGACGCCAGGAGTCAGCGGGGAGGTTCAAGGGGCCCTGAGTTCCCATCCCAGGCCCTCCAGGAGTGGGGCTGCTTGGACAAGCCTGGTCCCCGCTGCATCCCCCTGCACACCTGGTGCCTGGCCCAGAGGCGACACAAGGCACCTGTTTCTTGAATGGACGCGTGGCTCCAGCCACCCATCTGTGGAAAGTGGCAGAGGGACCCAATGCTGGCCGAGGCCCCTGGCTTCCGTCCAGACACAGACACGCACGCCCTCAGGTCTGGCTCGCTCCACTCCTTTGCTGCTTTCTACTGTCAGGCAGCTCACAGCCCTCCATGTGGACGTCCCTCCCAAGCCCACCCCGGCCCGCATGTGTCCCCTTGCACAGGACGGTGTCCTGGGCTCCCTTCTCCCCTCCCCCATCCCAGCACATCTTCTCAACTTTGCCTCCTATTTCTCCAGTCCCCCAAAAGCTCTTCATCTCTGCCGCCACCACCCTGAGCCAGCAACTGACCCTCTCGTGTGCCCACGATGCGACCCTCTTTCCCCCAAGCTCGCTGGCCTTCCCTCATTCACTTTGCACATGGCAGCCAGAATGGTCACTTCAGAGAGCCATTCTGGCCATGGTGGGCCACAGGGCCTTTGCACGTACTGTCCTGGTACTCCCTCCCCAATCTGAAACACTTCTCCCTCCTTTCGTCACCTGGTGAACAGCAACTCATTCAGACTCAACCCAAGTGTCACCTCCACCGGGAGGCTCTCCTGGATTTTCCCTGCCTAGGTCAAATCCTCTAGTACAGCCTCTTGTTGGCACCCATCAGTTTGTGTGATTAGCTCTGCGGTTGCTTGATCGACACCAGTCTCGCCCAGGAGCCGGTGAGCACCTCGCTAGCAACCAGTTTGTCGCCTGCCAAGCACTGCTTGCTCCTCGGTAGGTGCCAGTAGACATCTGCTGAGTTTATACACATCCAATGAAGGGGCGAGCCAGCACCCCAAGCCGCAGGTGACCCCCAGGGGAACCAGACCCTGGATTCGGGCTCCCACAGCCTCAGACACAGGTTCTAGCTGGGCGGGAGCCGCCTCTTCCCACAGACGGGGCAGGACCTGCAGCTCCAGGGTCCTACTGCCAGGGGGCGAAGCGGCTGGGCCTGGGTAGTCGGGGTGGGCCGGACACAGGAGCCCTAACCGGACACTGGCCAGATCCGAGGTCATGAGGCTTTGCGGAGGGGAATGGGCAGGACGGGCGGGGCAGACTCCCCTGAGAATCAGCGAGCCTCCAGCCAGGGGAGCATGCAGGGGCGGATCCAGGTTTTGTGAAACGAGGATTTGGCTCAGGCCCTTATAAGGGGCCTTGGCAAACGAGGGCCCCCGCGCTCCGTGAGCATCGCCAGCCTCGGGCGCAGCTCCGTCTGCCATCCAGGCACCCCCGCCCCAGCCTTGGAGTCCTCCCCCCTCGCTCCTGCACAGACACAGCCTCGTTGAGGGGTCCTGGGACTAGGCCAAGAGCCCCCCGTGAAGCCGGGGCAAGCCCAGCCCTGCACAGCCCCGCCCTGCTGGAGGCGCAGGCGCCCTGGTCCACTCCATGGGATTCCCCTTCCCCAAGCTTTCCTGCCTTTGCCTAATGAATCTGGCAGATCAGAAGGGGCCTTTCTGCCAGGGCCTAATGTCGTTGTCTCCAGGTGAGATATTCACAACATCCCTGAGCCCCTCTGGGGGCACAGAGGAGCCCCCGTCGCCAGACAACTCCAAGACTGTGTCCTCAAACGAGGCCACATTGTCTGGCTGGGCACCATAAATGAATTCTTTTCTTTTCTTTCTTTCTTTTTTTTTTTTTTTTTTAACCTCATCTCTACAATAAATTTAAAAAATTAGCCGGTCTTTTCTTTTTTTTTAAGACAGGGTCTCTCTCTGTTGCCCAGGCTAGGGTACAGTGGTGTGATTGTGGCTCACTGCAGCCTCGGATTCCTGGCTTCGGCCCTCCCACCTCAGCCTCCTGAGTAGCTAGGACTACAGGTGCCACTACCATGCTCAACTAAGTTTTTATTTTATTTTTTTTTTTAGAAATAGGGTCTTGCTATGTTGCCCAAGCTGGTCTCAAACTCCTGGCCACAAGTGATCCTCCTGCTTCAGCCTCGCAGAGCACTGGGATTACAGGCATGAGCCATTGTGACCAGCAGGATAGTATTTTCTGTTTTATAAATCTGGTGATTCTCTTTTTTTCTTTTTTTTGAGTTGACATCTCACTTGGTTGCCCAGGCTGGAGTGCAGTGGCATGCTCAGGGTCACCCCAGCATCCTGACCTGCTGGGCTCCGGTGATCCTTCCGTCTCAGCCTTCCAAGTGGCTGGAACTACAGGCACATGCTTCCTTTTTTTTTGAGTTAATGTAGAGCTGAGGTCTCACCAAGTTGCCCAGGTTGGTCTCGAACCCGTGGACTCAGGTAATCCACTCGCCTCGGACTCCCAAAGTGCTGGGATGACAGGCTGAGCCATCAAGCCCAGGTAGTGATTCTCTTCTGACCTACACAACGATACTGCATCGTATTGCTCTGGTGTTAAGAATCAAGTTGATAAAAAAAGTATATGTGGACAACACCCTATTTAGGCACTTAATTTACTCAAAGTGTCTGAAGTCTCCAAAAATGGCCCCTCCTGACCTCCCTTGGACCTAAGCTGTGGACCAGCTGCGGCCAGCCTTCCTGAGATGGGCCCTTCTTGGAAGCGGGTGCCACGGTCCCAGACATTGTTCATTGACTCGCAGGGTCATGTGGCCAGGTGATGATGGCTTACCTGGAACCGGCACCCAGAGGGTGGCTGCCTTGAGTGCGGGGGCTCACAGGCCAACAAGCCCAATTGACAGGTAAGGCCTGCAGCAGGGTAGCAGCTGGTGCCCTGAGGTGGGTGTTTTGAGTCTGAATGAGGCTGAAGGGTGAGCTTTCTGGGCTGGGGCTTCAGCCCGGGGAAGGGAGCCCTCAAGCTGGGGGTGGGGGGCAGGCCCCGAGAAGCAGAAGCAGGAATCGCAGCCCGGATGCCCTGCCCACCTCTCCCAAACCCCAGAGAGGGAGCAGGAGCCCAGAAAAGACTCAGAGAGACTCAGAGAGGCCACGTCCCTTAAGTGCTACAGTGGAATCTGCACCCGGGGGTGGACTCTGCTTACCTACCACACCAGCCTTGTCATAAGTAAGGGATGAATGAACAAACGAGTAAGTGGAGGCAGCCGAAGCCCAGAGAGGGTAAGGGACATGGTGAAGCACACATGGGACCAGACTCCCCATCCAGTGCTCTTCCAGGCCAAGCCAGCCCACTGACACAGGGATGATGCCAAGGGGAAATGGGCCCACAGTGCCTCCCCCAACCCTTGGCTGGCCCGCTGGCTGTGCCCGTGTGAGTAGCTCACCCCGGAACTCCTCGTCAGTCAGGCGCTTCTTGTGAGTCAGCAAGAAGGGGAGCAACCCGTCCAGGTCAGCAGTGGAGCCCCGGGACACGATGTCAAAGAGGATGGGCCGGTTGAAGACTTTGAGGATGAGAGGCGGCTGGGGTGCAGGGGCTTTGGGACTCTGCGGCTGCTTCCTGGAGAGGGTGGGGAAGTAGGGCGATTGGAGGGCTGTCTTCTGCCTGCCCAGTGTTCTGGCCTTAGAGACCCAGGGATTGGGGCGGTGGGTGGGGCATTGAAGCCTAGGCAGGCACAGCTGGAAACACCAGGGAATGTTTTATCCAGCAAACTATATCTAGTACCCACTGTGTGTTGGGTGGAGGCAGACAAGTGGAAGAAGACATACAAGCCTGTCCATCCACCCTTCTTCCCAAACATCCACCCTTCTACCCCCCCATCCATCCCTCCATCCATCCATGCACTCCTCAACTCATCCATCCATCCATCCACTCACTCATCCATCCATCTACTCATCGATTCAATCAACGCACCCGTCCATCCACCCAAACATCTATCCCCCATCCATCCATTCATCCATTCACCCATCTGCTCATCAACTCATCCATCCACGTACCCGTCCATACATCGATCCATCCATCCAATCATCCACTCACCCATCCATCCATGCATGCATCCATCCATGCATGCACCCACCCTGTTCATACATCTGTTCATCCATCCATGCATCCACCCACCCATCTATTCACCATGCATCTAGTGTCCGTTCGATCATCCATCCACCCACCCATCCACTCATCCATCCAGCCACTCACCCATCCATCCATCCCTTCATCCATCCATCTGTTTCACTCATCTGCTCACCCATCCACCCATACACTCATTCACCCATCCATCCGTCTACTCGCCCACCCATCTACCCATTCATTATTCATTCACCTATCCATCCACCCACTCATCTACCCACCCATTAGTCTAATGCAGAGACTAATGCAGAGACTGAAATAAACAAAGACAGAGAGAAAATGAGCAGCAGACTATACCATACAGCATCTAATTCATTAATTCCATAACTCACTCATTAATTTATTCATTCAACAAAGATTTGAGACAAATGAGGCCATGCTCATAGGTACTTGCCCAGGGCCGAACCCTAAACCCTCAATATATGTTAGTACCTCAATTAGTGAGCATCTACTGTGAGTGCAGAGCTTGTATGTGCATGGGAGGAATGCTGAGACACAGAGGCAGGGGAAGAAAGACACAATACACAGAGGACTGGGGGAGGAGAGGAAACGGAGAGAGGACATAAGGGAACAGTCACTGAGAGGAGGGCTTGGAGACACTCATTCAGTCAACAAACATTAACTGAGCACCTATTGTGTGCTAGGCTCTGAGAGAGAGAGAGGCAGCCTGGGGCCACCATGAAGGTAGGAATCCTCCCTCTCTGCCACATTCTCACCCAGCCCGGTGCCTGGCACATCTCAGGGTGCATAAGAATCTGTTCAACGAGTA
>NW_006984981.1:0-525 GCF_000164805.1 Carlito syrichta
CACAATGCAGAGATCAGTGCCTGGTCTGAAGATGCAGTTCTGCTGTTCCCGCAGAATTGGCCCTGGAACACTTTTCTGACCAGATGACAGAGAGTCTGCTTCATTCCTCTGCCAGGAGCTATTGTTCCCTTCCCAGAAGTCATGATCTCTTGATCTCAGGACCTGGTGGCAAGGTTCTGGAGCCCTTTCCAAGCTTGGGTGGGCTCACTCCACTGCTTCCTTGGGAATCTGCCTCAAGGTCCCTCCCTGCATTGCCCCCACAGCTCTCACTACCAGCATTCATTCAACTCACTTCAGCAGATCTTCCCAGGATAACCTCCCAAACTGTCTGCCGCTGGGTCCCCCTCTCTGATTGCATGCATCTGTGTTTGGTCCAGTGTGGAGGTAGGGCATCTGCTTCTCCAGTATCGTGTTGTTGGAGTATCCTCTCGGGCAAACGGTGGTCAATTTCAGAGGGGCGGGGAGATCATCCCTCGTTCTCAGGATGCAGGCTACTCAGGATGCAGCCTGCTCAGAATCCGGAGA
>NW_006984982.1:0-7884 GCF_000164805.1 Carlito syrichta
CTTCCGATCTATTATAGACTCTAGTTCCATCCAGGTTGCTGCAAAATTCATGATTTTGTTCTTTTTTATGGCTGCGTAGTATTCCATCGTGTATATGTACCACATTTTTTTAATCCAGTCCTCTTTTGATGGGCAGCATGGTTGTTTCCAGGTTCTTGCTATTGTGAACAATGCTGCGATAAACATACGTGTGCAGGTATCTTTTTTATAGAGTGATTTGTGTTCTTCAGGGTATATTCCCAGTAGGGAGATTGCAGGGTCATATGGAAGGTCAAGTTTTAGAGCTTTTAGGAACCTTTAATATTCAAGTTTAGACATGTTTTTGTTTAGATTTATACTAACACTGGTTGTGTTAACTCACGCAGTTGTAAAGATTGAGTTATACAGCATCAGTGATTTCTATTCATGGAAGTAAATTTAGACTACAGTAGTCCCAACCTTTCATTTTATAAA
This sequence comes from Carlito syrichta, assembly GCF_000164805.1. Lineage (NCBI taxonomy): Eukaryota > Metazoa > Chordata > Mammalia > Primates > Tarsiidae > Carlito > Carlito syrichta. The sequence continues at coordinate 454 of NW_006984982.1, forward strand.
CATAAAATTGAGTCCCAAATAGTGTGAATAAGTTGTCAAGGTTGTGTTGCTTTAAAGACCCTGCAAACAATATAAAACATTTTCTAAATGTGATGTGTGAAAGAAAACAAAAACCCCATCAACTGTAATGATATAAAATGGAAGATAATATGCTTTTCATTATTTTCTGAAGTCACTTTATTCCTAATATGGTGCATAGGATGAATATAAGTAAAATATAAGATGTGATTGTGTAGGGTAAGACATTACAAAATCTCTAAGAAAATTATACAAACTGGTAGAAAACCTTTTGGAATGTTGTTTATATTTGCCATTATTCACTTATTTTGATATCTTCTATGCAGAGTAATAGCATCTGTTGAAGTTGAAATAGTGAAAAAGAAAAGGGACCCTTAAATAAACTCACGAGTTTTTGCATTTGCATTTATCTTCATTCTCTTTGGAGAGAGAAAAATGAATTTGATAGATTGCCTAATGTCTTTGACCTTATTAAGAGGTGTTTTGCATTTATATTGAAGAGTCTGAAAAGGATTAAAGATCGATGCTTAGAAAACTAAGGACATTCATTCATTCACTTTTTAGCTTTTCCCTTCAACACTTACTTGCCCGGCTTCTGCACCAGGCACTGTTCTAGTGCACAAGTGAGGTCACAGTGGGGTGGTGATTTGGGAAGGGACACAGCTGAGGTTCTGGAAGTTTTACAAGGAGGCCAGAGGTTGGGGCAGAGCAACTGTCAATGCCCCAGATGGGCAGAGGGCAGTCAACCCAGGCCAGTGCATGGCTTGACCTTGTCTCTAAAGCTCTTTCAGCAGAGATTTCTACATCAATCTGATCATGCTGGCTGCCCTGCTGAGAATAGAATCTTGGGTAAAGACAGAAAGAAGGTGGCAGGTGAGCAGGAATCTGTGAGGCCTTTAGGGAGGAATTGTGTGTGCCTTGCATGTAAGTATGGTAAGACAGGCCTGGACTGAATCTTTCTGAAGGTGGACCTGGCAAGGCCTAGATGTGGGCTAAAGAGAAGAGGGAAGGGAGAAGTCGAGTGTTTTGGCTGAGCAACAGGAAGGATGGCGTTCCTTTGTTCAGATATGGGCAATTTCCTGTGAGGACACATTTTGGTATCACTACTGAGGCCATGGAGATGATGGAAAATCAGCAGTTTTGTTTGGGGAACAGGTATCGTAAATGTCTATTAGACATTCAAGTATCATTTCATGATTTTATCAGTTAGTAACTTTACTAAGAAGAATTTTGGTGGAATAGTTGGGGAAAATCTCATCTGAGTAGGTGCAAGAATGATTGGGGAAAGGATATGGAGTTAGCAAGTACATGCACTCATTTTGAAGATTTTTTTTTAAGAATAACAGTTAAAACTGAAATAGAGTCATCAGGGGAGACCCCCAAAAAGCTGGAATTAATTTTTGGAGGATGGGCTTCTTCTAGTACAGCCCTCTTTCACTGGGTAAGTGTCCTAGAACCTTTGAAATTAGTGTACCAGCTAGCACTGTTATGAGAGGATGCATTTGGCTTCAATGATTTTTTATTTTTTTGAGATTCTTTCAGTGTGCTTGCTTATTTCATGATGGGTGATTTATGCATATACCTGCCCATACTGTGCTGAGTGTTCAGTAGTTTTTGACCAAAAATGGCATGACCCCCAAGCCCTGCCCTCCCTATTCACCCACTCTCACCTTGAGCAACTTTTTTGTTTGTTTGTTTCTCCGGATGAAAAAGTTCCTCAACAGGAAATGCTTTGCCAATGTGGAAGAGATGAAACAGAAAATGGCAGAAGCACTAAAAGGCACCAAAATGGATGTGTTCAAAAACTGTTTTGAGCAGTAGGAAATGCATTTCAATAGGTTTATCACATCAAACTGAGAATACTTTGAAGGTGACTGAAGTTTAAACTTGTAAAAATAAATACACAATTTTTAAATAAATAAATTCCAGGTTTTTTGGTTCCCCTCATATTTTCTTTTTGTGTGCCTGCATAGCACATAGAATGATTTTGTAAGAAGAAAAGAAGAGAAAAGATATCTTTAAAAAAAATCATTGCACCTATTCAGATTTCTGAGATTTCTACAAATTAATTTTTTACTTTATAAGACTGTAAAACTTCTCAGCCCTGATCAATTATTAGACAAAGTTACAAGTCCAAAGAGCATGATGGTCAGAAATGCTCTAGCATGAGATGAAAACTTAATGCAATCATTTTCCCCTGTATTTCAAAGCTTTAAATCATTTTCCTGAATAGTGACATTTCTGAGATTTTGTACAACTGGCAAGAGTTAGTCTTTCTGAGAGCACAGAGCATTCAGTGATGCTGAGACAGAAGGAACATCAAGGCAGGCACTGTCCTTGGTCTAGGTGAATACATTAACTTCTCATTCAATGGATGACAGGCCATCAAGAGTGAGATGGTAGGTGGGAAACGCTGGAAGTTACTCAATAGTGAAAAGGATAGAATATAGCATCTCAGGTGTAGGTGATGTTTATAGAGGTGAAATGCAAACAATACATATTGATTTCAAGACTGTTATTTAATAATATTGGCAGAATGGTGAAGGGTGACACTGAGTTGAGATAGTTAAGTGTTAAATTCTGGTATCTCATAATACATTCAAAGTTAATATCTAAAACTGGCAAACCAAGTTGCAGGAGTATGAAAATATGATTTGGAAATGGAGAGGAAAATGTCAGAGGGAGCAGAACAGAGAGCTGCTTCCTCTTGGGAATGACATGGGGGCAGGAGATGACCGTGTTAAGAGACTACTTTTCATGACAGCCATCATGCACGGTGGCTTTTACACAGTATCTAAAAAGAGAAAAGAAACAACAGGGCTGCAGAGTTTGGTGGGCAGAGTTCCAGGTGTAAGACTGCTTAGGTCATACTCTTACCTCACATTGTATAAGTAAATAGGGGTATTGAAAGGACATCACATGGATTTAGCATACCCAATGAACAGTCATTTTAACACTGCCTAGATCTCATGTTTTTCTAGCAGTTCACATGATTTACCCTCTAATCACTCGCCAAGGACAGAACCGGTTTCTTATTTTATAACTCCCCTCCCCAACTTGTTTTGTACTACTTAGCTTTTCTATGTCAAGTATTTGCCTCCGCCCTAAGACCCAGGTTAACCTAATCAGTCCTTTGTGATCTTCATGACACAGACAGATTCCATCACCATGACAGCAATCGTTTGACTAACCCACACATCTGCCTGAAGTCTATTACCTGCACTTACCTGCCCCTTCCTGATGATGTGGAGCAGACCACCACACAATCCCCTTAATGACTCTGCCCCATGAAAGGGAAGAATTAAAAGCATCCATCCTTGATAAGCCAGCCACTATTGCTTTACTAAACTCTAGTGTGGCGAGGTGCTCTGGTGTGTCTAAGAGCTATGGCTGCCACCATATTTCCTAAGCTTTGACTCCCTCTCCTACCTTGGAGAGGTGAATCTCTCTCTCTCTCTAATTTACTTTTTAAATAAACCACATTTTCTAATTTAACTTCTGTGCAATTCTTTGCATCTTTCACATGGCACCTGATCACAGACACCCACACCCCTGTCGAGCCTGACCTAACATTCTGGAAGTCCCACTAAGATTGTGACCTAACAGGTATTATATTAAGAAATAGTCAGCGTTTCTACATTTCTCAGTAAGAGGTACTTAATATCAGTCATGCTTAAAAATTAATCACTGAACATCTAATAAGTTATTTAAATTAAGTCTACTATTATTAGAGAACAGTTTGCAAGGTAGTAGGAGCAAGTGATTTTTTCTGTTTTTGTATTTTTGTTTCTTACAAAGCAGGCTCAGCTTATAATCATATTTGATGCACAGGTGGATCCTATGTGCTAACATTTTATTGAAAATTTTTTTGTATCAATATTTACGATTAAGATCAATGTGACGTTTTAAGTACAATTCATGAAGTTTTCAGATCAATGCTTCACCCGGTTTATGAACATGATTTGAGGGTTTTCCTTCCTTTTTTCTGTGCTCTGGCAGAGATCCATATTAAGGAAGGTAAATACTTCCATGCATACAATTTATATGTGCTTATAAGGTAACTAGGGCTTGTGTCATTGGGGGGTCAGTATTGACTTCTCTTTTCAATTATCCAGGGGAGGCTTAAAAAGAACAGCTTCCGAAGATATGGTCACCCATTCACTGGACCTCACACCAACTCACACACAAAACACCTGGTCAAAGTTTAGTGAGGAGTCTTTCTGGGTACTTAGAGTAGACATGCTGTCCTGTGTGGGTCCCTCAACTCCTGATAGATGCAAGGAGGCAATGTTGAGGAAGGGTCCCCCTTGTAGAAACTTCCCCATGAGGTAGGATTTGGGATTTGCCGTTTCAGGCAGCAGGTTACAGTACCAGATTCTTTATTAATATGAACCATTAACTTTCATAAAATTGCTTTCACTAAAATGTAAAATATCTGTTCGCCTTCCAAAAAACAGAATATTAAATTTTAAAATATTTTTATTCTTTTCCTAAATGCCATTTAAAATTTAGATCATGGTATGTTTGGGATGGGTAGCAGAAATAAAAGGATGAAAAACAATAACAGATTTTAACAGCAAACCCCAATTGTAATTTTAGATGAAGAATACTATATATGTTTATATTTTTTAGGGTTGACACAATTACTCCAAAATGTATTCTCAATGTCTAGCTATATCGGACATTCATAGATATCTACAGGTCACTATGAAGTAAGTAAAATCTTAAATTTCATTTATTTATAAATTGTACTTTTTTCTGCAGATTTCTTTCTAATGCAATTTATTTAACAGTGCTAGAAATTTGCTCATTGAGCCTTATGTGCAGTAGCAGAAAGGTAAAATGTGTGTGAATTTTGAAATACCTGAAAAACAGAGTAGGCTTTCACATGTTAAAAGGACTTTCTCCTTTTCTACTTATTTACATTTTCATATTGAAGGTTAAACAGACTAACAGATGATATGCAAAAATTTTGCCTGAGACAGTTACCTTGAGATCAAGTATAATTAGCATAGATTTGAAATCTCCAGAGAACAAGTTCTAGTTTTTGGATTTTTTTTTAAATTCATAGGCTTAACAAAATTCTAAAAGAGAAATGAATAACAATGCTACACTTAGCTCATCAGAGATGCTAAGAATTTGGCCATTAATCTAATAAAGCCCTTGAATTGTGAGGGTCAATCCTTCAATTGCTTTTTATAGAAAGTGATGTTAAAACAACTTCTGGCATTCTGCAGTAAAGTGGTAATATCCATATACTCATGACCACAGAAGAAAAGGAAAAGTTTCTGACTGCTTGAGCATAAAGCTGAAGTCATTGTGACCATAACTGCCTGGAAAAGTGTCAGGCTCAATGACATCACACTGGTGGAGGGAGGCAAGGAAAGAGATTCACCTTCATAGCTGCCAGAGGAAGCAGAAAGAATCTCTTATTGTTTTCTAACATTAGAGAGACTCACTTATTTTGTTTTTAAAATGTATGAGGGGACTTCCAAAAGATAATTTATTTATGAAAAATGGTGCATTTATTCTTACATGTTTAAACTTCAATCATCTTCAAAGTACTCTCTGTTTGATGCAACACACCTCTTAGATACTTTTCCCACTGCTCGAAACAGTTTTTAAACTTATCAGTTTTGATGCCTTTTAGTGCTTCTGCTGTTTTTTCACCTCTTTCACATCTGCAAAATGTTTTCCTTTGAGGATTTTTTACATTCAGGGAATCAGAGGGAAATTGCTAGGGGCAAGATTGAGTGAATAGGAGGGTTGGACATGGGGTCATGCCACATATTGGTCAAAAACTTCTGAATACTCAATGTGGTGTGGATAGGTGCACTTGTAAATCACCTATCATGAACTGAGCAAATGCGTTGAAAGAATCTCCAAAGGAAAATTTCCTGAAGCTGCATGCAGCCTCTCACAACAATGCTAGCTGGTACACTGATGTCAATGGGTTCCTAGAACACTTACCTGGGAGGGAAAGTCTGTCTGACAAGGGACTCGTCCTCCAAAAGGGAATTCCGGTTTTGTTTGGGGCCCCCATGTAAATGGTTCCTGCACATGGAAGATAAAACACTGGGTCGGGTTGTGGAGATGTTGTTAGAACGCTAGTTGGTTTGCTCTAGGTAATCCTGAAAAAGATACGACTTCCTAACAAACATGCTACCCATCCAGGGAATTGTTTATATAAGTGGTTTAGCAGAAACAGAAGAATAAAGAAAGAAAATATCACTGTATGTTTTGGAGTCAATAAAAAAGTTGTTAAATGCCCCATATTTTTTACATGTCTCTTCTTATAATAATAAAAAATAAATTTTTAAAAAAGCTAATGCCCAGAATGAGAACACTGAAAAACTGCAAGATTATCTAATATACACACACACATATCCTGTGTACATATATAAGTTTATAAATATATAGCCAATGAACTAGCTAAGACAGAAAACAATAGCACAGCAAAAATTAGCAAAAATTGTCCAAAACTGTTTTTGATAATCGCAGTTGATCAGTTAGTCAAATTCACCAAACACCGAGCAATCACATGCCAGGCACCTTGATTAAGAGGATGAGAGGACCAGGCTTGGGCCTGTCCCACCAGCCTTCAGGGCTAATCACAGCATAGATGATGGAAGAAGTTTTTATGACCCTTCCCAGAGAGAAGGTTTCCTCCCTCTTTTGAAATACCACTGTAATTTATCACTGTCTTTCTTATGCTGGAGATCATTATCTATACATTTTGGTTATATTAATAACTTAAGGTTATTAAATATTTATTAGACTCAAAGTTATTTGATCCCCCTTTTTATCTGCCAGAGCTTCCATGAGAGACAGAAGAGGATGCTTCCTGCACCTGTTTTGTGCCTGTTGTGCTATTAAGTTTTTGTTTGGCTTTGCTGTGTTTGATTTTTAAATGTAAATTGGCTCATTTGGTACACAAAATAAGCTTACAAGATCAAGAGCCTGAGGCCTGGAAATCGTGTGTGTTTAAGGCATGCATTTATTATGCTATATGTCCCTGTGGACACCTGGGTATGTCTCACCTTGAAGTCCAGTCTACAGACAAAATAGAAAAAATTAACATAGGAACATTGAAATAAAATATTCTTCAGAAGTATATTGAAAGAATAATGTATGCACTAGGTATGGTTCATTCCAGGAATTATCGATTTCATATTTTTAAATATATTATTTAGTTCTAATATTAATATGTAGAAGAAAAACCCTATAGGATCACTTCATAGTTACCAAAAATGCATCGATATCATTATGCACCCATCCCTTGGAAAGAAAAAATAAATCATTGAAACTTGATAAAAATAAATCTCAAGGTAACATCCAATATTATGCTTCATTATAGACACTGGAAGTGCCCCCAGTGAAATCAGGAACAAGTCAAGGGATGCATATTATCAC
>NW_006984983.1:0-692 GCF_000164805.1 Carlito syrichta
AGTCGACTAGTTAGCAAAGTAACTAGCTGATTTGCTAGTTGACTTAACTAACTAGCTGATTAGTTACCTGGCTATCTAACTGACATAACTACTTAGCAAATAAGCTATCTAACTCTCTAGCTTGCTGACTTAACTAGCTAGCTTTCTGGCTACTGGCTAACTGACTTAAATATCTAACTGACTATCTAGTTGACTAGCTACCTGACTTAACTAGCTAGCGGACTAGCAAACTGACTAGCTAGCTGGCTTCTCTAGCTAGCTGGCTAGCTAGTTGACTAAACTAGCTGACTAGCTACTTGGCTGGATAGCTGGCTAGCCAGCTGACTTAAGGAGCTAGTTAACTGGTTGACTACATGGATAGCCAGCTGACTTAACTACCTAGCAACCTGGCTGGCTAGCTGGCTAGGTATATGGCTAGCTAGCAGTTGCACTGACCATGTGGCTAACCAGCCAGCTAAAGTAGCTATCCGGCTTGTTGGATAATTGAACAGCCAGCCGGCTTAACTAGCCAGCCAACCTGCTGGTTAGCCAGCTAGCCAACTGTGTTAACTAGCAGTCCACCTAACTGACCAGCCTGCTACCCAGCCAGTTTAACTTGCCAGCCACCTAGCTAGCCTACCGCTAACAAGCTTACTTAACTAGCTGACTTAACAAGATAGCAATCTGGCTAGCCAGCTGGCTTAACTAGCAAG
>NW_006984984.1:0-534 GCF_000164805.1 Carlito syrichta
AAAAAAAAAAAAAAAGAAATAACGTTAGAAAATGTGAAAATAACAATAAAAAAAAACAAAAAAAACCAAAAAAAAACAAAAAAAAACAAAAAAAAAAAAAGAAAAAAGAGATAAAACACAGATTACCAATATTGGATTAGAAAGACAGAAATATTGTTGCATCAGATATTAAGAGGCTAATAAGGGCCAATTTTGAGCAATTGATACTTTTTCTTCAAAAAAGACAATTTAATAATACTGTAAAAGAAATAATGAATGCCTAGCTCAATAGCTATTAAAGAAATTGAATTCATAATACAAATGCCAAAAGGAAAACTGTAGACCCAAGTGATTTTACAGATGAACTTATTAAGTAGCTAAGGACAAAATAATACCAATTTTACGGACACTTTTGCAAAAATTGAAGAGACAGAAAGACTTCTCAGCCTGTCTTATGCTGTTAACATAGAAATGATAAGAAAATCTGAAAAATCAGCAGGACTCGGTGGCTCAGCCTGTAATCCCAGCATTTTGGGAGGCTGAGGTGAGTGGATT
>NW_006984985.1:0-483 GCF_000164805.1 Carlito syrichta
CTCTAGCAATTCATGAATTATATTTAAAGAATTGCTACCAACACTGACTTCAGCTGTGGGTATCTGCCTTTTTGCATCTGCTCCTGGTGAACCATGATTCTCTGCATCTGCCTGTCTGTTTCTCCAGGTTTTTCTTATGATTTTTATCTGATTGAGCTAAGAGAGTTGTTGGTTTTCAGTGTTTGATTTTATTCTTGTTGGAAGAATGAGAGTGATTACTTCCAAACTCTTTGCATGTCAAACCAGAAACCAAAGTGTGTTTATTGTGTTCTGAACTGCATTACCTTATGCCATAAGGTCACCTTTTGAAAACTTTTGAAAACTTTTGAAAGGCAATTGCAGGAGATGTAAGTGCAAAGAAAGGGTTAAAATTTGTCTCAGTAGCACATTTTATCTACTGTTTCTGGAGAACCAGTGTGCAACTGGAATGGTACTTTTTCGTATCTTTTCATTTAGACTATTTCAGTTGATGTTTGGACACAC
>NW_006984986.1:0-2635 GCF_000164805.1 Carlito syrichta
ACCAGTCACTGGGGCAATGATCACAGAGGGCTGGTCACTGGGACACCGATGAAAGATGAGGCCCAGTCACTGGGGCACCCCCACAGAGGCCTGGGCACTGGGGCACCCACCACAGAGGACGGTTAGTCAATGGGGTACTCATTAAGAGGAGTGCCAGTCACTGGGACACTGATCATAGAGGAGGGCCATTCACAGGGCCACCCATTACAGATGAAGCCTAGGCACTGGGGCACCTATAACAGAGCAGGGTTAGATACTAGGGCACACATCACAGAAGAGAGCCAGTTACTGGGGCATCCATCAGGGAGTAGAGCTAGTCACTGGGGCACCCATCACAGTGGAAGATCAGTCACGGGGGCACCCATAACAGCGGAGGGCTAGATACTAGGGTACCCATCACAGAAGAGAGTCAGTTACTGGGGCATCCATCAGAGAGTAGAGCTAGTCACTGGGACACCCATCACAGAAGAGGTAAATTCACTGGTGCACACATTATAGAGGAGGCCCAGACACTGGGACAACTATCAAACAGGAGGGCCAGTCACTGGGCACCTATTATAGAGGAGACCCAGGCACTGTGGCACCCATGACAGAGGAGGGTAGACACCGATGCACCCATTATTGAAGAGGCCCAATTACTAGCAACCCATCATAACAGAGTGTTATTCATTAGGGCAGCGATCATGAGGAGGGTCCCCATTAGAAAGGAGGATCAATGACAGTGACACCCATCACAGATGAGGGCTAGTTACCTGGGCACCCATCACACAGGAGACCCAGTCACTGGGAATCTGGTTATAGAGAAGACCCAGTCACTGAAGCACTGATCACTGAGGATGGCCATTTAATAAGGCACCAACTATAGAGGAGGGAAAGCCACGAGGGCACCCGTCACAGAAGAAGGCCAGTCACTGCAGCACCCATTACAGAGGATGAGCAGTCACTGGAGCACCTATAACACAGGAGGCCAATCACTGGGACACGTAATAGAGGCGGGCCAGTAGTGCAGGCACCCCTCACAGAGGAGTGCTAGTCCCGGGGACACCTATCATAGTGGAAGGCTAGTAACTGTGGCACCAGTAACAGAAGAGGCTCTGTCACTGAGGCACAAATAACAGAATAAGCCCAGTCAATGGTACAACTGTCACAGAGAAGGGTTAGTCACTGGGGCTTGAATCACTGAGGCAGTCATCACTGAGAAACCCATCACAGAGGAGGGCTAGTCACTAGGGCACCCTTATGGAGGAGGAGCAGTTACTGAGGCACCAATCAAAGAGAAGGCCCAGTTCCTGGGGCATATAAATGGAGGAGAACTAGTAACTGAGGCACCAATTATGTTGGAAACCAAGTCACTGAAACAACGATCAGAGTTGAAAGTTACAATGGGACACTTACCACAGAGGAGAATCAATCACTAGGGCATTATTCACAGAGGATGACCAGTCACTGGGGCACCCATCACAGAGGAGGGCAAGTCACTGTGGCTCTCATTATGGAAGAAGCCCAGACACAGGGGCATCTAACACAGAGGAGAGCCAGTCACTGGAATACCCATCACTCAGGAGAGTCATTCACTGGGGCAACCAATTTGGAGAAGAGCCAGTCACTGTGGCACCAAACAAAACGGAGACCCAGTCATGGCACAGCTATTATGAAGGAGATCCGGAAACATCGACACCCATCACAGAGGAAGACTAGTCATAGGGGCTTCCATTTTGGAGGAGGTTCATTTACTAGGATACCTATAACAGGAGAGGGTTATTCACTGAGGTTCTGATCACAGAGGATGGCCAGTCATTGGGGTACCAATCATAGAGGAAATACAGTCACTGGTACAACCATTATGGAAGAAGTTTAGTCATCATGAAACACTTCACAAAAGAGGGTTAGTCATTGGGGCAATCATCATATATGAAGGCCAGTTACTGGGTCACTAATCACAGAGAAAGCCCAATCACTGGGGCACACATAATGGAGGAAGCCCAGTCACTGGGACACTCATCACAAGGAGGGCCAATCATTGGGGCACAAATTATGGAGGAGGCCATATAAGTGGGACTCCTATTATGGGTGCGGCATAGTTACTGGAACAACCATCACTGAGGAGGACTAGCATCTAGGCCCTCCATTATGGGGGAGGACCCATCACTGAGGTACCAATCACCAAAGAGGCCTAGTCACTGGTGCACCCACTATGGAGACAGGGTAGTCACACTGGGACATTCATTATGTAGAAGACCCAGTCACTGAGGCAGCAATCACAGAGGGAAGCTAGCCAGTGGGGCACCCATCACAGAGAAGGATCAGTCACTAGGGTATTTTTCACAGAAAAGTGCCAGTCACTGCAGCACTCATCACAGAGGAGGGTCACTCAATGGGGCACCTATTATAGAGGAAGCTCAGTTTCTAGGGTATCTATCACAGATGATAGCCAATCACTGGGACACCTATCACAGAGGAGAGCCAGTCACTGAGGAACCCATCACAGAGGAGGGCTAGTCACTGGGACACCAATTGTGGAGGAGGTCCTGTTACTGGAATATCTGTCATGGAAGAGAAGTAGTCAATGGGGCACCCAATTTGTAGGAGGTTCAGTCACTGGGGCACCATTCACAGAGAAATCCCACTCAATGGA
>NW_006984987.1:0-464 GCF_000164805.1 Carlito syrichta
AGAGGGAATACTCAACAAACTCATTCTATTAAGCTAGTGTTACCTTCATACCAAACCAGAAAAGCACACAACAACAACAAAAGAGAACAGTGGATCAATATTCCTGATACCGATACATGCCAAAATTCTCAATAAAATACAAGCAAACTGATTTCATCAACACATTAAAGAGATCATTCAGCAATGTTGAGCGGGATTCATCCCAGGATGCAACGGTGGTTCAACATACATAAATCATTTTTGTGATATTTCATTTGACCAGAACTTGACTATTTCAATAGATACTAAGAGAGAATTCAAAACCATTTAATAGTCCTTCATGGTAAAAACACTCAACAAATTGTGTATACATAAAAAACCGTACTTCAGAACTAAAGGCCGTATTTGAAAAAACCCAAGCTGACAGCATAATTAATGGGGAGACAGTGAAAGCATTTCCTATAAAATCTGGAGCAAAACAAAAA
>NW_006984988.1:0-2352 GCF_000164805.1 Carlito syrichta
TCACAGAAACAAAGAACGGAGTATCATATCCCCCAGAATAAAAATCTTGCTAAACCTAATTCTGTGACAATTTAATGGCTTATGCAAGATTTTATGACTCTATTGATAAAGAAGGATTCATTTTGAAGAAATAGATAGAAAACAAGAAAGTAGATAAACATCAGGTCCTAGGAACTAAATTCCTGAGTTGAGAAGACTGAAAAGCTAAGTCAAAAGTGGTGTGCAAGATTTTTTCTATGCTCTCTGACAGAATGATCTTTAGTGGGCATAAAGCCCTCAACATTGAAACAGAGAGAACAATGGTTCATGATAGAGATTTAAAATGTATTAGTCTTAGTTACTCAGTACTTTCCCTACATTAAAATTAAAAGAAGCAACAGTCAGGAAAATAATTGAAGTTCCCAATAGAATCAAAGAGCCAAATGTACCAGGGAACTGAGCTGTGGGTGAAAGGAACCTCCAAACAGCAATCATTACCATAAAACCCACAGACTCAATACCACATGAGTGTCTGCAGGAGTTTGAAATGGCTGGATATGTGTGTCCCAGTGTTGAAAAGCAAAAGGACACACTGATAGCTTCCAGCAGCAACTGACAGTAAAGAGACAATAAAAAATATGATACGAAAAAACAGTCTGGAGTCACTTAGTGTGAAATATCGATTTTCAAAGTAGGATTCCTGAGAAAGTAGCACCAGCAACTTGGAATGCAAATTCTCCACCTCCAGCCCCAAAACTACTGAATCTGAACCTTTGGAGTGGAGGCCAGAAACCTGTGTTCTAACAAGCCCTCCAGGAGATGCTGATGCACACTCAAGTGTGAGAACAACTGGAATAGGGACAAGGAGTCCCCACCATGAGGTAGTGTGGTGAGGTGACTGAGAGCACCAGCTTCAAAGTCACACGGACCCGAGTTTGCATCTCAAATCGACTCCTAGTTGTGTGAAGTTGGGAAAGTACTTCCATCTTCTAAGCCTATTAATAAGCATACATATCTTAGAGACTTATTGCTAGGATTAATCAATAACATTCATGAAACCTGCTCATTAAATGACATTTGCCATGTTTCACCATCAACATGATTATAGCTCTCCCTGAAAGCATGACTATATTATTTTTCTGTGTATGAGTATTCAATGTTCAATATGCTCCATAAAGAAAACAAGAAGGTGGGTACCATTTTATAGTAAGATGTGTATACAAATGGTTGAATTAATAATCATAGTAACCCTTCTATGACACTATGTATTTAACATTGTTTTAAATGCTTTATATGTACTAAATTCATTTAATCCTATTTAATACTCACAATATCCTTATAAGTTAGGATCTATTATTATCTCCACTTTACAGAAGGGGAAGCTGAGGTACGAGAAGTAAAGTTCCTAGCATTACAAAGCTAAAGAGTGATAAAGTCAGTATTTAAATACAATCTGCCTCAAAGTCTGTGTGCTTCATGGATCACTCTGCTATAATACTTCTCAAAGTTAAAAGCAAGTTTTGACATTTAAGGCAGAGATTCAGTTGGTCTAGACAAGCACAGTTGCATAGAATATCTCATTTTCCAAGGAATCAAAAAAATTAAAATGTTTTATTTTTATTTCTGCTACCTGTTCTCTAAGGCTCTCTTTCCTGTGCATTAAATGCACCCAACAGATTCCACACACCATCTGGTAGCCTGAAAATAGGAAGATTCTTTCCCTGTAAAATGGTAGGAAGAAATAAAAGCCAGGAAGAGCTAGTGAGAAATACACAGGATAGGAAAATTCATTGAGTCCCCCAGCTTCTAATTTTCACAGTGCAAGGGCATTCCAGGATAACAGAACAAACCAATACTCTTCAGCAACAAGAGTATCTCTGCTAAGTCTGTGTCAGAAGTTCAGACAGTTGAATGTGCCATGAGGAGAGAGGAGAACAGAGTTAGAGGGGCAGACACCCTTGCCGTGAATGGCATTCGATGTACCTGAGCAAACCGCCCTGCTACCTGTGTCTGGATGAGAGGAAGCAGGTTCCTTGACTTTGTTTGATAGATTTTATGGGACGTTAGTCAGAGCTTTCAAAGCTTGTCTCGTGTCTGAAACGAGAGAGTTCAGCCTCCAAGACAACAAAAGAAGGCAGTCTTTTGGACAGAATGTTGCAAGACAGATCAATTTTACCCTTAATTCATTCAGTCTCCAATTTTTGAATGGCTGCCAGATATTTTAGGTTTCTTCCAGGTGACCAATCCAAGTAATTCACTCAATGTTTCAACACTCTCAACTGCCAGTATTTCCAAGACATACTGTGTCGTGCTTAAGGAAAAAAAAAAACCTATATTTACTTCCTAATGCCAGAAAACAATCTAACATGAAAT
>NW_006984989.1:0-500 GCF_000164805.1 Carlito syrichta
TGTACACCTAACCCTTAACTGTACCCCACAAAACTATAATAAAAATACTGATTAATTATTAAAAAAAAAAAAAATCATAAAAATCGACAAAATGAGTACAGCGGCTCATACCTATAATCCCAGTACTTTGGGAGACCAAAACAGGAGGAGTTCTTGAGTCCAGAAGTTGGAGAGACCAGTTTGGAAACATAGCAAGACTCCAGTCTAAAACAAACAAACAAATAAATAAATAGTCAGCCTTGTATTGCACATCTGTAGGTCCAATTACTCAGGCAACTGAAGCAGGATTATCACTTGAACCCAGGAATTCAAGACTGCAATGAGCTGTGATCACATTGCTGGTCTCCAGCCTGGGCAACAGAGCAAGACCTGGCTCCAAAAAAAAATAACTATAAAATGATCTGGTGGAGATAATTAGCATCATTTTTCCTGTCCACATGACAGTTTGGGGAGTGTCTAAAGAAAATGCATGCCAAAGCATCTATAGGGTTAATTGCAAT
>NW_006984990.1:0-435 GCF_000164805.1 Carlito syrichta
TACTCTGAGTGGACTTCTAACCTAAACAAATGAAATCCACTTAGATGCAATAAAAAAGCAGAACAGACATTGCTAAACAACAATGAACACCAAGGAAATGTTCAGAAAAATGACAGAATACAAAAGAAAACTAATACAGCAATTAGAGAAACTACAAAGAATACAGAGAAGAGAACTATAGGCCATTTTGAATAAATGCACATAGCCTCTGATCCTGCAATTTCACTTCTTAAAATTTATTCTGCATATATACTTGCACAAAATTCACAAAAATATGTGAAATATGGCAACAAAATGAAAAACGAAAAATAACCTAGAAGTTCATCGATTTAAATACATCATGATATCATCACATGATTATTATCCAGCCGTCACCCCTCCTGTTCAACATAGTGTTGGAAGTCCTAGCTAGAGCAATCAGATAAGAAAAGGAAA
>NW_006984991.1:0-593 GCF_000164805.1 Carlito syrichta
CCATCACAGAAAAGAGCAAGTCACTAGAACATTATGCGTTAACATCAGAGGTTCATATATCACTGGGACATTATATCCTTAACCATAGGAGTGCCAGACAGTAAGGCACATAATATAGAGGAGGGACAGTCACTGAGGCACCAGTCACAGAAGAAGGCTAGTCACTGGGCATCCATCAGGGAGGAGAAATAGTACTGACACAACTGTCACAGAGAAGAGTCAGTGACTGATGCATACATTACAAATGAGGGCCAGTCACTGAAGCAGTCATTACAGAAGAGGGTCAGTCACTAGACACCCATTACAGAAAAGGCAAAATCACTGTGGTACGCATCACATAGGAGGGATAGTCACTGGAACACTCATTACAGAGGAGACAGAGTCACTGAGGCATGTATGACAGAGGGCCAATCACTGAGAATCCAATCACAGAAAAAGGCCAATCTCTAGGTTCTCCATCAAAGAGGTAGCAAATTCACTGTATTACTTATCTTAGAGGTGGATTAGTCACTAGGGCACCCATAACAGAGAAGGTGTAGTCACTGAGGCAACTATCACAGAGAATGCTGAGTCACTGATACTCCCATCGCAAA
>NW_006984992.1:0-952 GCF_000164805.1 Carlito syrichta
GCCTGAGAGACAGATCAGGATTCCGACTCCAAATAATAATCACGACCACCGCCACCATCATCATGCCTGCCACACAGGACGAGGAGTCACCCTTAGGGATGGGAGAAGAAAAGGCACTTTCCTGCCTGTCGATCACTGGCGGTTTCAAAGTTGGCCTCCAGGCACATCCGTCCCATGCCTTTGGCCAAATGTATCAGTTCTGCCTCCACACTTCACATTCGTGCCCCACAGACACATGTGAGTTCATGGAACAGACTGCCCTGAGGTAGAACAGCAATTGGGGTAGAGCAATCAAAGAGGTCTGGCAATGCCGTGGTCAGCCCAGGTTCCAGTAGCCCAGTGTGCCTCTTTTGGGTGGGAAGAGCGCCCCTTTCTTTCCCGATCACTCCATCATCCCACAGCCATGTGGAACTTTCCCTGGGGAGGTGTGGACACCCATCATGACACGCGTTGGAGGCGTCTTTTTTGTTGCTGGAGTCTCTGTAGCCTGGGCTGGTGCACAGAGTCATGATTTTGTCTTCTGGGGCCATGACCTGTGGGGCAGAAGCAGTCCTTCCTCCTTGACCTTCGAACTACCTGGACTCCAGGGTCCACCACGCCTGACTCTATTTTGGGGCCCTCTTGTCAAGACGAGGTGAGACCACATCACCCAGGCTGACCTCTGACACCAGATACTCAGGAAGTCTCCTACCTTGTCCTCCCAGGGCATGGGGCTGACAGCTGTGAAACACAGTCCCTGGCCTGTACTCGCGCGTGTTGTCAGCAGGAACTGTGCAAAGGCACACATCGTGATGGAGGCCACGACATCCTATGTAGCCGGGACCACCTTCGCCACTACATGCCATTCCAGTGCTTGTGTTCTGGGGAGCGACAAGGTCTCGCTCCTTGGCCCAGGCTGGTCTTGAACTACCAGGCTGCAGCGATTCCCTGCTTCATCCTCCCAAAGCCACAG
>NW_006984992.1:2536-3688 GCF_000164805.1 Carlito syrichta
GCCTGAACTTGAGTTCCCAGACTACAGCCATTTTCCCGGTTTGGCCTACCCGAGTGCCAAGGAGACAGGCGTGAATGATTAGGCCGTCCCCACCCCACCAAACTTTTGAGAGTCATGCCCTTTTTTCCCCCCGAGTTGGTACCTGAGAGGAGGGAGCAGCTTCACCCTGAGGAATAACATGGTAGGAGGGGAGGGTGCCCAGTTGAGACACACCCCTTAGCCAGGCACTCCTCCTAAGGGCTCAGCTGCCAACGCCGGCAGCCCTCTCTGTTGGTCCCAGGTCATTGGAAGAGAGCGGTCCTCACAGTGGGGCCCTGAAAGAGGTGTTGAGGCGGGGCTTGGGGGCTCACACCTGTAATCATGGTGCTCTGGGAGGCCAAGGCAAGAGGATGGCCTGAGCCCCTTGGTTCGAGACTAGCCTGGGCACCTTGGTGAGACCTTGTCTCTACAAGAAGTCAAAAAATGAGCCGAGTGTGGTGGCACACTCTTGTCCATCTGGACACTTGGAAGGCTGCAGTGGAAGGATCCCCAGAATCCAGCCTGTAGAGGTCGTGGTGTCCGAGGACTGGCCCCTGCACTCTGGCCTGAGTGAAAGAGCAGGACTCCAACTCAGGATAATACCGACCACCACCACCACCACAACCACACGATGGTCTCAGTGACTCAGCCTGGCATCCTGGCCCTTCGGAGGTCCAGGCAAGTGGATGGCCAGAACCTGTTGGTTCAAAACCACCCTGGAACAAAGGTTGAGACTTCGTCTCGGTCATCAAGAATAAATCCAAACAACAGCCAGGCATGGTGGCACAGGTCTGTGGTTCCAGCCACTCGGAGATCGGAGGCAGGAGGATCACCTGACCCCGGCAGGTGGAGTCCGCTGTGGCCCTGAGCGTGACCTTGCTCTCTGGCCTGGGAGGCAGAGCAGGATTCTGACCCCAAATAATAAAAATCACCACCACCACCACCACCATTCAGCATGGGAAGACACACACAGGGATGGGAGAGGAAAAGGCATTTTCCAGTCTGTCGTTTTCAGGAGGTTTCAAAGGTGGCCACCGGAAGTCTGGCCTGTGACATTGGCCACGGGCACCAGAAGGTCTGCCTCCACCCTCCACACTCGTGCTCCAAGACAAAGATGCATGTGAACTCACGGAA
>NW_006984993.1:0-7604 GCF_000164805.1 Carlito syrichta
GGAACTTCCTCTTTGATTTGGGCCTAAGTGACCGAGTTTCATCCATATCGCTGACACAGTGACTGAGTGTTCTCCATATGGGTGTCCAGATACTATTCTTCCTCTCTGGTGACAAGTGAAAGACTCTCTTCCATATTGGTTTATCCTGTAACCAGCCATTATCTAAGATGGGTGTCCCACTATACTGGGCCTTTTCCATAATGGGTTCCCAAGCGACCTGTACTTTTTTTGTGAGGGCATCCCAGTGACTGGGCTTCTTCTGTAATGTATACCTCAGTGAACGAGTCTCCTCTGCTACTGCTTCCCCAGTGACTGATTTTCACATGTGATAGATGCCCAATGACTTGCCTTCCTCTATTATGGGTTTCAGAGTGACTGGGCCTCCTCTGAAATGGGTGTTTCAGGGACTGAACATCCTCTGTGATTTGGGCTTCAGCGACAGGCTCTCCTCCAAATAAGGTTCCCCTTTGTATAGCCCTCCTCTGTCACGGGTGTTTCAGTAAATGGGTCTTCTCAAAAATTGCAGTCCCAGTGATTAGCCCTCCTGTGTTGGATGGCCAATTGACTGGGCCTTCTCTCTGATGTGTGACACAGTCACTGGTTCACTTCTGTGAAAGTTGAGCCAAACGACTGGGCCTTCTTTATACTGGTTGTACCAGTGACTGATCCACCTATGTTATGAGTGCCACAGTGACTGGTCCTTCTCAGTGAAGAATACCCCAGTGATTGATTCTCCTCTGTTTTGGATACAAGACTGACATGTGCTACACTGTTATGGCTACCACAATTAACGATACTGTTCTCTATTCAGAACTCCAGTGACTAAGTCCCTCCTAATTGGTGTCCTAGTGACTGGCCCTTTCCTGGGATAGGTGTCTTGGTGACTGACCCTCATCTATGACTGTCACCACAGTGACTGGATCTCTTCTGTGATGATTGTCTCAGTGACTGGCTGTCCTCTCTAATGAATGTTGCAGTGAATAGCGTTTTTCTTTTATGGGTATTCCAGTGATTGGCTCTCTTTTGTAATAGGTGCACTAGTGACTGACACTCCTCTGTGATTTGTGGCCCAGGAACTGGACCTCCTCCATATTGGTGCACCAGTGACTGACTCTCCTCAAGAATGTTTAACCCAGTGACAAATTGTCATCTTAGATATGAGTTACATTTATGGGACTTCCTCCATAAAATGTGCCCCAAAGACTCATCCTTCCCTGTGACTCGTGCCACATTGGACTTCACATATGATACATACCCCAGTGACTAGCCATTTTTAGTGATGGGTGTCACAGAGAACGGGCCTTCTCCGAAATTGGGGCTCCAGTGACTACACTTCTTCTGTGATGGGTTCCTCAGTTTCTGGGCTTCCTCCATAATGGGTTCCCAGTGACTGGCCTACTCCTGTGATGGATGTCCAAGTGACTGCCTCTTCCATAATAAGATCTCAAGTCACTGGGCCTCCTCTGTGATTGGTGTGCCAGTGACTGCTTCAAATTGAGTGCTCTGGTGACTAGTCCTTTTCTGTGATGGATGTTTCAGTAACTGATCCTCTTCCATAACTGTAGCCCCAATGACTAGCACTCCTCTGTGATGGGTGACAAGTGACAGGTAAACATTCAAGATGGATTCCCCAGTGACTCATCCTCTTTTGTGATGCATGCCTCAGCGACTAGTCCTCCCCTCTAATTAGTGTCCCTCTGAATGTCTCTCCTCTGTAATGGGTTCCATAATGACTGGGTCTCCTACATAACAGGTGCCTCAGTGACTGAACCTCCTTCATTATGGGTGCCCCAGGGAATAGCACTCCTCCATTATGGGTACCCTAGTGACTTGGAATTCTTTGGCTGGTTACCCACTCCAGTGACTAAACCTCATTTGTGATGGTTGCTACAGTGACTGTCTCTTCTCTGTGGTGTGTGTCCCTGTGACTGAGCCTCCTCCATAATGGGTGCCCCAATGTCTGTTGATCCTCCATTATGAGTGCCCCAGTGGCTAGGAAACAGTCACTGATGTCCCAGTGAATAGCTGTCCTCTATGATGTGTGCCTTTGTGACTGGCTTTCCTCTGTGATGGGTGCCATGGTGACTGGGTCTGTTCTGTGATGGATGCCCTAGTGATTTGCGTGTCTGTGTGATGGGTGTCCCAGTGACTGAACCTCATCTATGATGGTTGTCTAAGTAAATAGCCTTCCTCCATACTTGGTGTCCTAGTGACTATTCCACTTCTGTGATGGATGACCTGTGAAGGACTCTCCTCCAAATGGGTGCACCAGTGACCCACCATTCTTTATGATGGGCTCCTCAGTGAGTGGCCTTCCTATGTGATTGATACCACAGGGTCTGCAACTCCTCCATATTGTTGCCCCACTGCCAAATGGATGACCCAGTGACTAGCACTCCTCTGAGATGGACATCCCAGTTTCTGCGTCTCCTCCATAATGCATATCCCAGAGCATGGCCCTCCTCTGTGATGGGTGTTCTAATATCTTGGCCTCCTCCATAATAGGTGGTCCATTGACTAAGCTTTCTCAGCAACTGGTGCATCAGTTAATGGTCCTCTAAATTGGATGCCTGTGTGACTCTTCTGTGATGTGTGCTGTAGTTACTGGAACTCCTTCAAGATTGGTGTCCCTGTTACTAACTCTCCTCTGTAATAGGTGCCGCAGTGATTGACCTTCAAGTGTGATGGTGTTTCCCAGTGACTGTCTCTTCTCTTTAATTGATGCCCTAGTGATGGGGCCACTTCTATAATAGGTTACCCAGTTATTGGCCCTAACATATAATGGGTGACCCAGAAACAGGTCTTCCTCTGTGAATAGTGTCCTCATGACAGATCTTTCTTGCTTGTTGGTGCCTCAGGTACTAATTTTATTCTGTGATTACTGCCCCATTGACTGAGTCTCCTACACAAGATGACTTCAGTGACTAGCCCTCCATTTTGCGTGCCCCAGTGACTGTTTATTCTCTGTGATTTCCCCCCAGTGACTGAAGATTCACCATAATGGATGTTCCAGTGACTAACCCTACTCTATCAAAGGTGTCCCAGTATCTGGATCTCCTTGATATTGGTTGCCCTGGGGACAAGACCTCCTTTGTGACGGGTGTCCCATTGACTTGCTTTCCTGAGTTATGGTAGCCCTAATCACTGTATTTCCTCTATTATTGTTGTCACTGTGAATTGTCCTCCTCTGTGTAGGTGTCCCAGTGACTAGCCTTCCTCTGTGTTGGTCTCCCAGTAACTACGTCTCCCAAAATGGTGCCCCAGTGACTAGTCCACTTCTGAGATGGGTGATCCATTTCAGGTCTTCTTCCAAAATGTGTACCCCAGTGACTCGACCTTATCTGTGATGGGTGTCACCGTGATTGGCCTTCCTCTCTGATTGATGCCTAGGTTACTGAGTCTTCTCCATATTGGCGCCCCAATGACTGGTCTTCCTTCATATGAATGTTCCCTGTTACTGTTCCACATCTCTGTTTACCACAGACAGGCCTTCCTCCACAATTTTTTGTGCCAGTGACTCATCATCCTGTGATGTGTGTCCCACTTACTGGGTCTCCTCTCTAATGGGTCACCCAGTGACTGGCTTTTATTTTTGAAGTGTGTCCCAGTGACTGGACCTCTTCCATAATGTGTTTCCAAGTGACTTGGCCTTCACTGTTATAACTGTCCAAGTGACAGGCCTTCATATATGGTGGATTCTGAGTGACTAGCCCTACTTTGTGATGGGAGTCACAGTGACTGACTCTTCTCACAGATGGGTCCCCCAGTGAGTAGCCTTTTGGTATGTGTGCCCCAGTGCCTGGCCCTCCTTTATCATATGTGTCCCAGTGACTGACACAGCTCTGTGATGAGTGCAACTGTGACTGTTCCATATCTGTGACTGGTGCCCCAATGACTGGGGCTCCTCCATATTGGTCCTCCTTTATGTGTGCTCCTGTGACTCTGCTTCCTCTCTTATTGATAACCAGTGGCTGGTCCCCTCCATAATGGTTGACCAAGTGACAAACCCTCCACTGTCATGCCTGTCCCACTTATTGCACATCCTCCATAATAGATGCCCCATTGACTAGTTCTCATTTGTGATGGGTGTCCCCGTGACTAGTACTCCTCCAAATTTTGTGCTCCAGTGACTGCAACTCCATTGATTTGGTGCACCAGTGACTAACCATCATATATGATTGGTGCTCCACTGACTAGCCCTCTTTTGTGATGGATGTCCCAGCGACTGGGTCTCTTCTGTTATTGGTTCTGTAATGACTGGCCATCTTCTGTGATAGGTGTCTCCGTTACTGGCTTTGCACTCTGATGGATGCCCAATGTCTGGAATCCCTTTGTGATCAGTGTTCCAGTGACTGATTCTTTTTTTCATCAGTGAATCAGTAACTGCCTCTCCTTTGTGATTGGTACCCCAGTGACTAGTCTCCTGTGATATGTTTGCCCCAGGAACTGGTCTTCCACTGTGATGGGTGTCCTAGAGACTGGCCCTCTCTGTTTTGTGTTCCCCAACTATTAGCTCTAATCCATGATGGGTGCCCCAGTGACTGACTCTCCTCTGTGATGGGTGTCTCACTACCAGAATCGTCAGTAATGGGTCCACCAGTTATTAATCTTCTTCTTTGATGGGTGTCTCAGTGATTGGTCCTTCTCCAAAATGGTTAACCCAATTACTCACCCTCCTCTGAAATGGGTGCTTTAGTGACTGCACCTCCTTTCTGTTGGGTGGTCCAGTGATTGACCCTCCTCCTTGATGGGTACCCCTGTGATTAACCCTCCTCCAAATTTGGTGCCTAAGTGACTAGCACACGTCTATGATGAGTTACCAGTGACTGAGTACTCTCCAAAATTAGTGCCCCAGTTACTAACTCTCCTCTGTTATGGGGGACCAGTGACTGGCCCTCCTCTAAAACAGAGTCCCTTGTGACTCATGATCCTCTGTTATGGGTGCCATGATGATTTGTCTTTCTCTGTGATCAGTGCCTCAGTGACTGGGCTTCCTCCATATTGGCGTCCTCCTCCACGTGGGTGACCCAGTTACTGTTCCTCCTCTCCAATTGGTGTCCAGTATCATCATCTCCTCTATAATTTTTGTGCCAGTCACTCACCTTCCTCTGTGGTGGGTGCCCCACTTACTGGACCTCCTCCATGATGGATGCCCCAATGACTGACACTAGTTTTGAAAGAGTGTCCCAGTGACTGGACTTGTTTCATAATGTGTGCCCCAGTGACTGGCCTTCATATATGATGGATGCCCCTGTGACTAGACCTCCTCTGCGATGGCTGTCATAGTGACTGAGCCTCCCCCATAATAGGTGCAGGAATTGTCTTTGATTGGGGCACCAATGACAGGTCATCCTCCCAATAAGTTTTCTTATTTACTAGCCCTCCTCTTTCATGGGTATTCCAGTAACTAGGTATCCTCTTTGGTGTCACAGTGACAATCCCTCTTCTGTGATGGGTGCCTCAGTGACAATTTTACCTCTGTGTTGGGTGACAAAGGACTGACTAGTCTCTGTGTTTGATGTCCCAGTGACTGGACCTCCTCTATAATAGGTGACCCTGAAACAGACCCCCCTTTGTGATGGGTTGTACAGAAACTAGCCCTCCTCTGTGACATCTGCCTCAGACACTGGGCCTCCTAAATAATGGGTGAAACAGTGACTAGACCTCCTTCATTATGTGTGCCCCAGTATTTGTAACTCCTTGGCGATTTGCTCCCCAGTGACTAGTCATTCACCATAATGGGTGTTCTAGTGACTAGCCCACCTCTGTGATGAATGTCAAGTAACTGAATCTCCTCCATATTGGTTGCTCCAGAGACAAGTCCTCCTTTGTGGTGTCCCAATGACTGACCCTCCTCAGTGATGGGTGCTCCATTGATAAGCTCTCCTGTTATTATTGTCACAGTGACTAGCCTCCTCTTTGTGAGTGTCCCAGTGACTAGCTCTATTGTTTGAGGAGTAAACCCATAACTGCCCTACATATATAATGTGTGTCCAAGTGATTGACCCTCCTCCATATGGGTGCCCAACTGACTGCCCCTTTTGTGTGATGGGTGCCCCAGTGATTGGCCCTCCTCTGCAATAGGTGTACCAGTGACTGGTCTTCTTCTGTGATGGATGCCCCTGTGAATGTGCCTCTTCTGTAACTCAGGCCCTAGGGACTGACTCCTTCTGTGATGGATGCCTTAATGACTGTGTCTTCTCTGTGTTTGGTGGCTCATTGACTGGAACTGTCTTGTCATTGGTGATTCAGTGAATGACTCTCCTCTGTAATCAATGCACAAATTACTAGCCCTTATTTGTGATGAATATATCAGTGGCTGAATTACTCTGTGATGTGTGCCCAAGTGACTGACCTTCCACTGCTATGAGGGTCCCAGAACCGGTCTTCTCTGTGATGGATGCCCCAGCAATTCATCTTTCTCGTTGATGGATGCCTAAGTGACTGGCTCTCTTGTTATGGTGTCCCATTGAAAGTTTATTTTCTGTGATGGATGCACTAGTGATTAGCCTTCTTCTAGGGTGGGTGTCAAGTAATTGGCCTTTATCCATAACTGTCCAACTGATTAGGCCTCCTCTGTCATCAGAGTCCCAGTGACTGGGTTTCTTCCATAATGGGAGCAGCAGGGATTTTTCCATTTTTGTGATGGTTGTCCCAGCAACTGGCCTCCCTCAAATTGGATGCCCCTGTGATGTATCCTTCTCTCTACTAGGTTCTCTAGTTACTTTGCCTCCTCTGTAATGGGTGCCTAAGTCGATGGCATTCCTCTGTGATCATTACCTCAGAGACTGGCCCTCCTTGTAATGAGTGACACAGTGTCTGGCCTTCCTATGTGATAGTTGTCACAGTGGTTTGTTCTACAAAATGGGTGTCCCAGTGAATGAGCCCCTTTGGATTGGTCCCCATATTACTGGCGACTTTCTGTAACAGATACCACAGTGATTAGCCCTCTTATGAGAATCCCAGTATGTGTTCCTCTTCCATAATGTGTACCCCAGTCATTGAATGTCCTCTGGGATGGGTATCACATTGTCTGTGCCTCCTCCATAATAGGTGCTCTATTGACTGGGTCTCCTCTGTGATTACTGCCCCAGTGACTGGCCCTCCATCAAATTCTGTGCCAAAATGAATGATCCTTCCTTGTGTTGGGTGTTTCATAACTTGGCCTCCCACATAATTTGGTTTCCCAGTGACTAGTCCTCCTTTGTAATGGCTAATCCAATAACTGTCACTCCTCTGTGATGGGTATCCCAATAACTATCTCTCCTCTGTTATGAAAGCTCCAATTACTGGACTTTCTCTAAATTGGATGCCCCTGTGATGAGCTGTCCTCTTTGATGGGTGCCTCAGTGACTAGCCTTCATCAGTGATGAGTACATCACTTACTTTACCTCCCCTGTAATGGCTTCCCAATTAACTGGCCATTCTCTGTAATTGGAGCCCCTCTTAATGTGTGCCCCAGCAAGTAGTCATCTTCTATGATGGGTACCTCAGTGATTGACTCTTGTATGTGATGTGTGCCTCAGTGACTCGTTGTCATTTGTGATGGGTGACACAATGAGTAGACTTCTTTTTTTTGAGTTAGAATCTCACTCTGTCTCCCA
>NW_006984994.1:0-941 GCF_000164805.1 Carlito syrichta
CCATAATATCATATCCCTTTTTTTTAAATCCACAAAGCTACTACAGAATAGTTTCTGTTGCTTAAACACATGGAATGAGATTGTAGAAGCCAGTCTTGAGAAGTTCACATTTGCTGCAGACAGCCCACGGCATGGACGTGCCTTTGTAAATAATTACATGACTTTAGAGTCAGGCCTTACAGGCTAAGGAGATGTCCTGAGAACCCTGATCATTTCTGAAGCTGCCTAGGAGGGTCCATTGAGGTCCATGGCTCTCTGCATGCCCAGACATAGTATTGTGTTGCAGGCTTCTATGCCCACAGGCTTCTCCAGAGGTAAATGGAAGACAAGGAACATCCTTAAGTTACTTAAGTACTAGTTTAAATGTGCTCGTCAGGAGGAACCAGGTTTCTTCAAGAAGTAGACAGTACTTTCTGCTCAGCCAGCACAGGGAGCGTGCTTACAGGGCATAAAATACTGGTGCCTGGATTCTCGGCCTCCTCTGGATCAGGGTTTCCCCTCCCTCCCATGTGCTTCTCTCATGGAGGACACGGAGTTGCTCTGGTTTAAACTGAAGTCGGAGCTGCTATGGGCAGGATAAGACTATAGATGATCACAAGGTGCCTGGGGAGACACTTGGAATGTTTCTTGTCCTTGGCCTATGTTCAGCCCCTCATGGATGACTGGGGTCAGCTAATACCACTAGAGGAAGGTGCAGAGTAATTAAAGAAAAGTCACATTGAGGGGTGTTTTAACAGAAGGCAAATTCCAGATTTGTCAGGCATAGCTCTCGATATAGTCTGAAGTTCATAGTTATAACTGGGTTCTGCTCGTCACCCATATTTTGAGGGTAACTGGGTCCTGCCAGTATCAGCTAAATCTGGCAGCACAGCCAGAAGGAAGAAGGGCTGATACTCGGCAGAGGTCTCTTTCCTCACTAGGTTAGGGAACTTCCTTGACAA
>NW_006984995.1:0-518 GCF_000164805.1 Carlito syrichta
TAACTAGCTGACTTAACTAGCTTGCTAGCTGACATAACACGTTGACTTAACTAGCAAGCTACCGAGAGAGCCAGCTGACTTAACTAGCTGAAATAATTCACTAGCCAGCTGTGTAGTCATCTGAATTGACTAGCTATTTAACTAGCTAGCGAGCTGGATAGTCAAATTACTTAATGAAGTGAATTCACTAGCTAGCCGCATGGATATCCAACTGACTTCACTAGCTGATTAACGAGCTCGGCAGATGGATATCCAGGTGACTAAATTAGCAGACTTAAATACTTATACAGCTGGCTAGCCAGCTAACTTAACTAGCTCTCTACCTCACTAGCCATCTGAATAGCCAGCTGACTTAACGAGTTGACTTAATAAACAAGCCACCTGGCTGGACAAGTGACTTAACTAGGTAGCTGCCTAGCTAGGCAGCTGGCTAGCCAGCTCACTTAACTAGCTATTTCAACTACCTGGCCTGTTTTCTAGGCAGTTGAATTAAGTAGCTTGCTACATAGTTAGCCAGC
>NW_006984995.1:1686-2352 GCF_000164805.1 Carlito syrichta
TGACTTAACAAGCTGACTTAACTAGCTAGCTAGCTGACATAACTAGCTGATATTTATAGCTAGTTTCCTAGCTAGCCACCTTATTTAACTAGCTGAAATAAGAGCTAGCCAGATGGACAGCCATCTGACTTAACTAGTTTTTTAATTAGCTAACAATCTGAATACCCAACTGACTTAATGAGCTGACTAAACTAGCTTGCCAGTTGGTTGCCAGTTGACTTAGTTAGTTGAATCAAACAGCTAGTTACATGGCTAGACAGATGACCTAACTAACTGGCTACATACCAGGTCAGCTGGCTAGTCAGCTGACTTACCTAGCTGACTTAACTAGCTGACTTAACTAGCAAGCTGTCTAGCCAGTTCACTTAAATAGCTAGCTACATTCCTAGCCAGCAGGCTAGCCAGCTGACCTAACTAGTTGACTTAAAGATCTAGCCTGCTGGCTAGAAAACTGACTTAACTAGCTAGCTAACTACCTAGCTAGCTGGCTGGATGGTTGATTAAACTAGCTGACTTAACTAGCTAGCCAGTTGGCTAGTCAGCAGACTTAACTCGCTGACATCACTAGCTAGCCAGGTAGCTATCTAGCTGACTTACCTAGATAGCTACCAACCTATCCAGTTGTCAAGCCAGCAATCTTAACTAGCTTAATTAACCAGCTAGCCA
>NW_006984996.1:0-947 GCF_000164805.1 Carlito syrichta
TGATCCCAACTCCATACACAAATGGATGCTCTTCTTTTTTTTTCTTTGTTCTTTTTCTTTCTGTCAGTGTTTCTCTCCACCACTCAGCCTGGAGGGTGTTGCTTCTCTCCCAGCCACCAAAGACTCAGCCTGCCAGGTTCTGACAAGACTTTCCCCAGCCTTCCAAGGAGCTGGAACTACAGGTGTGTGCCACCACAACCGGCTCATTTCTGCTGGAGGGTAGAGATGAGGACTTCCCGAGGTTCCTGTGGGCACCTTGGCCCATGGGATCGGGCTGGGCGCTGGCCACAGTCTCCCAAAGTACTAGGATGATGAGGTTGAGCCCCAAGTCCAGCCTTGTTCCTTCATTGAAAATGAACCAGATAGCCTGGCATGGCAGCCTACCCCTAGAATCCCAGTGCTCTGGGAATCCAAGGCTGGAGGATGACTGGAGAGCAGGAGCCCAAGGCCAGCATGGGCGATGAAGCGAGACCCCTTCTCCACAGCCATCTAACAGGGGTCTGGGGTTGAGTTGCTGGTCATTCCAGCAACTCCGGAGGCTGAGACTGGAGGATCACCAGAGCCTGTGATTTCGAGGCTGGCAGTGAAAAACAGTCGTGTCCCCAGGTCCCAGCCTGGGCCACAGAGCCAGACCTTGTCTCCAAAAACATGAGAATCATACAGATTCCCAACTGCACATGGTGTGTTCACAAGATGAGTGGCTTTTTAGCCAGGAAAAATGGGAAGGGGAGGAAGAAATGTTTCTGGTGAGAGATGTGTCCCTGGTCTTTCTTGGCAGAATGTCCTCATTGCTGAGTCAGATGGTCAACCTGCCTGGGCACATTTCTACCCTCGTAGAGGAGAGATGGCAGGAAGTCAGACAGGGACCCTTGGGAATTCACACACCAAAGTGAAGGTAGTCATGGGAGGGGTTGGAGTTGAAGGGTGCCAAGTTTGGGGGACTCTCC
>NW_006984997.1:0-481 GCF_000164805.1 Carlito syrichta
ACCTAGGTAGCCAGCTGGCTAGCCAGCTGACTTAACTATCTGACTTAACTAACTAGCTACTTGGCTAGCCAGCTGATTTAATAGTTAACTAACTACCTAGCTACATAGCTACTTACTGACTTAAATAATAAGCTAACCAACTAACTGCCTATCTAACAAGCTGACTTAAATAGTTAGCTGCCTAGCTAGCTAGCTGACTTAACCAGCTAGCTAACTAGTTAACTTACTCGTTATCTAACTTGCTAGTTAGCTGACTTAATCTTCTGACTTAACTTGTAAAGTAAGTTAGCTAGCTGACTCAACCAGTTGATGTAACTCTTTAGCTAACTAGCTGGCTAGGTGGTTCATACAGCTGACTTAACTCGTTAGATAACTATCTAGCTAGCCTACCCAAGCAGCTGACTCATCCCGTTTGCTAACCAGCTAGCTAGCTGAATCAATCAGCTGACTTAACCCATTAGTTAATTAGCTAACTACCTGA
>NW_006984998.1:0-488 GCF_000164805.1 Carlito syrichta
CTGCTTCAGCCTCCTAAGTAGCTGGAACTATGCAGGGACTTGCCAGCACATCCAGCTAATTTTTTGATTGTTTGTAGAGTCGCAGTTTCATCATGTTGCTCAGAATGTTCTCAATCTCCTGGTCTCAAGTGATCCTCCTGCCACAGCACCCTGAAGTACTAGGATTACAGTCACTACGCCCAGCCTTGTTTCACAGATAGTTTTAATAGAATTTTGAAGTGGTAAAATTAATACATGCTATTGTAGTATGTTTCATATAAAAGAAATAAGAAAATGGGAAGAATCTGCAGCTCTACTGTCCACCTACAACTGCAGTTAACATGCTGGCATATGTCCTTCCATTCTTATTTTCATACATAGATAAGAAAAACAATTTTAACCTGTATGCAACATTTCGTGAGCCTCCTCATATTAATGTTATCATAAAAATTATTTTTTATTTTTCTTTCAAAAACCACATTATCGAGGCATGACTGATATACAAAAGG
>NW_006984999.1:0-450 GCF_000164805.1 Carlito syrichta
CCCAGCTAGCTGACTTAAATAGCTGACCTAACTAGCTAGATAGCTTGCATATCTAGCTAACATAACTAGTTAGCCTCCTAGCTAGCCAGCTGACTTAACTAGTTGAAATCACTAGCGAGCCAGCTGGCTGCCCCTCTGACCTAACTAGCTTTTAAACTAGCTAGCAAGCTGGCTAGACAACTAACTTAAAGTGCTGACTTAACTAGCTACTCAACTGGTTAGCCAGCTGACTAAACTAGCTTAATTAACTACTGGCCAGCTTGGTTGCCAGATGACTTAATTGTGTAGCTACCTAGCTAGCCAGCAACCTTGCCAGCTGATTTACCTAGCTGATTTAATTAAGTAGCCAGCTGTCTAGCCAGCACACTTAACTAGCTATCTATCTACCTAGACAGCTGGAAAGCCAGCAGACTTAGCTAGCTGATATAACTAGATAGCCTGATGGCTAGC
>NW_006985000.1:0-489 GCF_000164805.1 Carlito syrichta
CCTGATTGGAGGTCAACTGGTACAGCCCATTACAACATCTGAGACAATAATACAGACCTTGAGAAGAAGATAGAGTGAAGCCCATGTCACCATACATCTTACAGACTAATCCATTGACATTAGTAACAAATTCCCCTTATAATTGAACTCTTTTGCTTTCAAATTACTGGATACCTCCAGCACCAACAAAATGGTGGCAATTTCATGGGGTAGATACACATAGAAAGGCAGCAGGAGCCACAGTGATTGAGCCCTCATGGACTACCTCTCCTAGGGGAACAGGAGAAGATCACTCTGTGGTATTATAAATCTCACAAAAGTTCACCTCAATATTAGCAATCTTACTTAACTCATAAACAACATCAACAACAATAAATAAAAAGAGAAGAATTTGCTCTCAAAAATGAGGAGGAACCAGAGAAAATCCATCAGCAATCTCCAAAGCTTTAAGGAGTCATCACCAATGAATGGACCTCCCAGATCCGAAGT
>NW_006985001.1:0-505 GCF_000164805.1 Carlito syrichta
GCACACCACCATCACCAGCTTATTTTTTTCATCTTTTTTGTAGAAAGGAAGTCTCACTATGTTGTCCTGGCTGGGGTCAAAATCCAATTCTCTCACCTAAGCCTTCCTAAGGGCTTGGGTTATACGCAAGAGTCCTGCACCCAACCTGGATTGGTTTTAATGGCAGGAACACAGCAAAGAAAGGGCAGACAAGAGACCTCCACTCTGAGGATTCCATTCCAGTGGATCTTTAACCCAGGGTTCTCCTGGCTAAAAGAGACTGCATACCTCCAAATTCTAACTCATTAGGAAACTCAAGCCCAGGCAGAACTGGTGACTTGTCAAAATCAAAAACAGAGCAAATGAGGAGTGGGGTCTTGCAGGAAAACAGGGCTCTGGATGCCCTGTGGGGCAGACACACCCCGCCACCCCCAGGGCAAGCGTGGTGACGACTCAAGCAACAGCATGCACAAAACAGAGAGGAGGTGCACAGGGCAGCAACAGAAGAGCCATGCTGCATGCTCCA
>NW_006985002.1:0-378 GCF_000164805.1 Carlito syrichta
GGGTATTAGAATTTTGTGTTAAGTTTGAATGCAAAAAGTGTGAAACCTTAAACTTTTCTCCATCTTTTTTTTGGGATTTGCTGGCCATTTCACAGATATAACACTTCTCATTTAATGCCTTGAATTATTAAATGCGTTTGGGCATGCAGGTCACCCCATCTACATGGTCACCCCATCTACATGCATGCGTCAACATGAACACCATTCTCAAATGGTTAATCAGGACTGTGCTGTGTCATTTGCTCACAGGCAACCTTCCTACTGGCTTACCTCCCCTCCACATTTTTTCCATAATTACTGTGTTGAGTTGTGACAGTAGTTTGTACATATGATCCACCTTCTTGGCAAAGGTTCATGTTTCCAGAAGTGAGTGTCTGA
>NW_006985003.1:0-2161 GCF_000164805.1 Carlito syrichta
TTCTAGGGCGAACCTGGGACCTCTTACCCAAATGATCTCTGTCTGTTCACAATGATCCCCACTACACACACAAACGGATACTCTTCTTTTTTTTCTTTATTTCCTTTTTTTCTTTGAGTCAGAGTCTCACTCCATCCCCAGCCTGGAGGGCGGTGGATTGCTCCCGGCCACCACAGCCTCGGCCCGCCTGGCTCAGGCAATATTTTCCCTGGCCATACAAAGAGTCAGAAAGACAGGTGCATGCTACCACGCCTGGCTCATTTGGGATGCAGGGTAGAGACAAGGTCTCGCCAAGTTGCCTGGGTGGGTCTCAGACCATGGGCTAGGGCCAGCCGCTGGCCTCAGCCTCCCAAAATGCTGGGATGATGAGGCTGAGCCCCTGAGCCTGGCCAAGATCCTTCCTCAAAAACGAACCAGAAGGCCTGTAGCTGAGGCCCACGCTGGGAATACCCACGATTTGGGAGGCTGAGACGGGAGTTTGGCTGGAGCACAGGAGCCCAAGGCCAGACCAGACCATGCAGGGAGACCCCGTCTCTGGACCGATCCAAACAGGATATCTGTGATAGAGATGCCTGCCATCCCAGCCATGCCAGAGGCTGATCCTGGAGGACTGACTGGGCACGCAATTTCAAGGATGGTGGTGAATGATGCTCAGGTCCCAGGGCCCCAGTCTGGACCACAGAGCCAGACCTTGTCTGCAAAAACATCAGAATCATACACATAATCAACTGCGCATGCTGTGTTCACTGGGCGACTGACTTTAGAGTGAGGTAAAATGGGATTGGGGGGAAGAAATGTCCCTGGGTGAGGGATGTTTCCTTAGAATTTCTTTTTTTTTTTAGAGTTGGAGTCTCACTCTGTCACCCAGACTGGAGTGCAGTGGCTGGTCCTGGCCACCGCAGCCTTGACTTGATGGGCTCCGGTGATCCTTCCACCTCAGCATTCCGAGTAGCCAGATTTACAGGCATGCACTACCATGCCTGGCTGATTTTTTGATTTATTGTAGAGATGAGGTCTCGCTGTTCAGGCGGGTCTTGAACCCGTGGGCTCAGGCAATCCACTCACCTCAGCCTCCCAAAGGCATGGGATTACAGGTTGAGCCACCGAGCCCAGTTTCCCTCGTGGAAGTCCTCATTGCCGAGTGGGAGGGTCGTCCTGCCTGGGGCACATTTATAACTTGTAGAGGAGAGCTGGCAGAAACCTGGCCAGGGAGCCTCTGGAACTCCTGCACCAAAACGGGGGCAGCCATTGAGGGGTTTTGGGGTTGGAAGGTATCAAGCTTGGGAGACTCTCATATGAGGGGGCGAAGCACTGAGGGCAGAAGGTTTGGAAGAGAATGGATTTCTTTCTTTATTTTTTTCTATCTTTCTTTCTTTCTTTTCTTTCCTCACTAGGTTGTCAGGCTACTCTCAAACCACCCAACTCAGGCCATCCCAAAGTGCTGGCATCACAGGTTTTCCATTGTTCAACATCCTGGTCTTCCTGCCTGGTCTTGAACTCTGGGATGGAGGTGATCCTCCCACTGAGTCCTGCCCTCACCTAAGGTTTTATGGGTTTTGCTTGGGGTCATGGTGGGGGCTTGCTAAGTTGTCCAGCCTGGTGTCGAACTCCCAGTCTCTGGCCATCTTCCCATCTCAGCTTGCCCTAATGCTGAGGAGACAGGCATGAGTTGCCCAGTCACCTCCCCCACAGTAGGTTTGAGACTCACATCCTCCCTCTCCCTGAGGCAGTCCTTGGGAGAAGTGAGCGGGTTGACACTGGGGAATGAGTAGAGCGGAGGGGTGGCTGTCCCAGTGGAGACACACCACTGTGCCAAGTGCTTCCCATGGGGAGGGCTCAATGGGGAACTCCAGCTGCACTCTCCGGGGTCCCAGTTTGTCAGAAGGGAGTGGGCATTGCTGTGGCACCCCGAGAGGGGTGTGGAGGCTGGGTGTGGGTGCTCATGCCAGTCATCTCAGTGCTCTGTGATCTCGTGACAAAAGGATGAACTGAGTCCCCAGGTTCGAGACCAGCCCGAGCACCTTGATGAGACCTCATCTCCACAAGATGCCCCCAAAAATGAGCCAAGCATGGTGCCGCATGCCTGTTGTTGTGACCACTCTGGAGGCCGTGGTGGGATGATCACCAGAGCACAGCTAGTGGAGGCTGCAGTGGCCAAGAA
>NW_006985004.1:0-561 GCF_000164805.1 Carlito syrichta
GGTGAGTGGATTGCCTGAGCCCGCGGGTTCGAGACCTGCCTGGGCAGCGAGACCTAATCTCTACAATAAATCAAAAAATCAGCTGGGCATATGCCTGTAATTCTGGCTACTTGGAAGGCTGAGGCGAAAGGATCGCCGGAGCCCAGCAGGTCGAGGCTGCGGTGGCCCGAAGCGGCCACTGCACTCCAGTTTGGGAGACCTAATGAGACTCCAACTCAGAAAAATAAATAAATAAATAAATAAATAAATAAATAAATATGTATATATGTAATTAAGTAAAGATGAGGTATATATAAGCATATATTCTGTACATATAAATCTGTAAATCATCTTAACTGTTATGAAATAATACTCTGATGTCATCACATATATGGCTAGTAACTGTATTGTATTTCAAAGAAGTATGCTTACTGAATGAAAAGTTTAGGGGCAGTTGTCTTCAAGCTATTACTCATTCTCAAATATTCTTTTGAACCTATGAATGCCGGTGATTTTTCTCCATGCAAGCAGCCATCATATTTTTATCATTTTCTGGTAGCATTGATAACAAGCAGAGTCCAG
>NW_006985005.1:0-365 GCF_000164805.1 Carlito syrichta
GGAATTCTCCATGAACAACCTCAGAATTGTTACTTATAAACTGAAAAGAGATGACAGACTAGGGGGATTGTTTCTTGATTGCAACAAGTAATTTTAAAGGGCTTTAGATTGTCAAGTTGGGATTAACACAGTTTTATTACTTCAGCTGCCACAGACTGTTTTTCCATCTTCCCTGAATATTGAACTCCTCATAAACAAACTATTTGTGGAAAATCACGGGCCAAATATTTAACTAAATGCCTTTGACTTTACACCTGTTATAAAATACTATCCTTTTGAGTGAGTCACTTGAAGAGCTGGCCTGGTACAAAACGATCTGTCAGTGTTTGTTAAAATCATTTCTCTAAGCATAACAATGAACATCA
>NW_006985006.1:0-456 GCF_000164805.1 Carlito syrichta
CATGAGCTCAGGCCAATGTCTTGCCTCAGCCTCCCAAAGTGCTGGGATTACAGGCTTGAGTCACCATGCCTGGTGAGATAGTTTTTTAAATGTCTTCATTTTATTCATTGAATAACAAACCAATTATTCTATATGGTGAGTACTTTTAGGGTATATTTTCAAATTTTGAGTAAAAATTAAGAAATCATACTAATGTGCATAAAGCAAAAGGTTTAAAACTTCTTTAATTGGAGTGTTAGAACTTTTAAAAAACTTTTAAAAACTTTTTAAAAACACAGAATAGTTATTATATTTTTGTATATTTTAATCAATTACTTGCCAATCAGGCTCAAATTCCATGTTACTGATGTTTGTCAGAAGAAAACACTATTTTAAAATATAAAATGGTAATTTTATTTTTTTTCATAATTTTTTCTGAAATTTTCATCAAATGTGTATATACATACACACATCACA
>NW_006985007.1:0-433 GCF_000164805.1 Carlito syrichta
CAATCGGCCGACTAGTCGACCAACTGGTCAGCTGACAAGTTAGGTCAGCTAACTTTTGGGACCACTAGTAAGATCAGCTAAATTGCCGGCCAACTAGTCAGCTGACTAGTTAGGTGAGCGAACTAGCTAGCCAACTATTTAACTGAGTTAACTTGTTGGACAACTTGTCAGTCAACTAATTAACCCAGCTAAATAGTCGGCCAACTAGATGGCCGACTTTGTTAAGACAGCTAACAAGTCAACCGAATAGTCATCCAATGTGTTAAACCAGATAAGTAGTTGTCCACATCATTCGCCAAGTTGTCACCTAGCTAACTCGTTACCCACCTAATTAAGACATCTAGTTAACTCATTTATCAAATAGTTAAAAAGCTAGCTAACTCATTAACCAACTCATTAAGTCAGCTAGCTATCTCATTAGCCAACTAGTAAA
>NW_006985008.1:0-869 GCF_000164805.1 Carlito syrichta
CCGAGGCTGTGGTGGCCGGGAGCAATCCACCGCCCTCCAGACTGGGGATGGAGTGAGACTGACTCAAAGAAAAAAAGGAAATAAAGAAAAAAAGAAGAGCATCCGTTTGTGTGTGTAGTGGGGATCATTGTGAACAGACAGAGATCATTTGGGTAAGAGGTCCCAGGCTTCGCCCTAGAATTCCTGAAAGATTGAGGATTGGCATAAATTTGGGCTGTGGCTTTGGGAGGCCATGGTGGTGGGTTCCTGAAGCCTGGGGGATGAGACCAGTTTGGACCATGTAGCAAGACCTCGTTGCTAATACCCACGGTTCTGGACACAGGATTTGCACGCCCTCATCCTGCCTTTGCATCGCCCCTGCTGACAGAACGTGTGAGTTCATGCCAGGCACCATGGCACAGTGCCCTCAGCCCCATGCCCTGGGAGGCCAAGGTGGGAGGCAGTCTAAACCCAGGCATCAGAGACCAACACAGGCGATGTGGAAAACTTTATCTTGGTGAGAGGTCTCCAAAATTGAGTCATGCCTGGTGATCCTGGAATCCCGACTGCTCAGGACTGAGAAGGGAAGATGGCCTGAACTGCATAGATAGAGGTCCTGGGTGCCACGATAGAGCCACTGCACCCCAGCCTGGCCGGTGGAGACTCAGGTGAAAAAAAGACGCCAACCAGGTGTGTCACAATGGGGTCCAAAGCTCTCAGGGAAAGGTTTGTATTGGTGAGGAACGATGGTGTTACCAGGAGAGGAAGGGACCCACCACCACACATAGGTGGCAGACCAGGCAACTGGAACCTGGGCTGGCTGCGTCTTTCTCCACCACTTTGATTGCTCTGTGTCTGACAGCCACCCTAAATCGGGGCCATCTGCTCCT
>NW_006985009.1:0-356 GCF_000164805.1 Carlito syrichta
TAATCACATTGCTCGCCAGCTGACAAGTTAATTCAGCTCAGCATTTGGCTCGCTTGCCGGCAAACTAGATAAGGGAGCTCACCCATCAGCTCACTCGTCGGCCAATTATTTAAGTAGACTCACCGGTCGACTCATTCACCAGCTGACTTGTTAATTCTTCTGACCAGTCGCCTCACTCGCCAGCCAACTAAATTCGGCTCACCAGTCAGCTCACTCACCGGTCAACTAGTTAAGTCAGCTCACCAGTCCACTCACTCGCAGGCCGACTAGTTAATTCAGCTGACCTGTTGGCTCAATCACCAGTCGACTAGTAAACTCAGCTGACCAGTCGGCTCACTCACCAGCTGACTCGTTAA
>NW_006985010.1:0-371 GCF_000164805.1 Carlito syrichta
CTAGTCACTGAGGTACCAATTTTTGAAGAGGCCAATTTACTAAGACACCATCATAGAAAATGACTAATCACTGGGGTGCCTATCACAAAGGATGGCCATTCATTGGGGCACCAGTCGAAGAGGAAGTTGACTAGGATCAGTGGTTCAGTCTATAATCCTAGCACTTTGGGAGGCCAAGGAGAGTGGATTGCCTGAGTCCACAAGTTCGAGGCCTACCTAGGCAACTTGGTGAGACTTCATCTCTACAGTAAATAAAACATTAGCTGGGTGTGGAAACACGGGCCTGTAGTTCCTACTACTTGCAAGACTGAGGTGGAAGCATCACTGGAGCCCAGCAGGTTGAGGTTGAGGTAGCTGGGAGCATGCCACTG
>NW_006985011.1:0-1093 GCF_000164805.1 Carlito syrichta
CTGGGCATGGTGGCGCAGGTTTGTGGTTCCAGCCACTCGAGGACCAAGGCAGGAGGATTGCCTGAGTGTGGAAGGTGGAGGCCGTGATATCCGTGAACATGCCCCTGCACTCTGGCCTGGGTGACAGAGAGGGATTCTGACTCCAAATAATAATAATCACCACTGCCACCACCACCACCACCCCTGACACCCAGCACGAGGATTTACTCTCAGGTCTGGGAGAGGAAAAGGCACTTTCCAACCACATTCATGGGAGGCTTCATGGACTAGGTATGTCCATCCAGTAACTTGGTCACACACCCCAGAAGGCCAGCCTCCAACCTCCAAAGTCGTGCACCACAGCAAAGATGCGTTTGAGCTCATGGAACAGACAGCACCGAGTTAGCGCGGGGGTAGGGCCCCTTCCTCTCCCGATCAAACCATCGTCACCCACCCACTCGGACCTTTCCTTTGGGAGCCGTGGATGCAAGTTGTGATGCATGTAGAAGGTGTCTTTTTTGTCACTGGGGTCTCTGTCGGGGCTGTGGTGGGTGGCACATTCGTGGCTCCTGGGGTCTCAACCTGTGGTTCTCAAACGGTCCTCCCACCTCGTACTTTGAGCAGCCAGTACTCTGGGGGCAACCATGCATGACTCAATTTTGGGGACTTGTCACCGAGACAATTTCTGGCCACGACTCCTGGGATGGTCTCCAACCCAGGGACTCAGGCAGCCTCTGACCTCAGCATCCCTGGATGCAGGTCTGACTGCCGTGAGCCACAGTGCCCATACTGGACTTGAAAATGTTGTTGGTGGGGGCAACGCAAAGACACACACCAGGACACACAGTCTACTGTATCGCATGTAGCCAGGACCCTGGGCACCACCATGCGTGATGCCAGTGTTTGTGCTCTGGGGAGTGATGCGGTCTTGCTATGTGACTTAGGCTGGTCTCGAATTCCTGGACTCCAGCTTTCCCCCACCTCAACCTCCCAAGGCCACAGCCCTATTGTTTGCTGATCCATCATCTCTCTGGAACTCTAGACCCAAGGCTGGAACCTCCTTTCCAAATGATCTCTGTTCATGATGATCTCAACTCCATACACAAATGGATGG
>NW_006985012.1:0-343 GCF_000164805.1 Carlito syrichta
AGACATTTAGGTATGTATGTGTACACACACACACACACACACACACACACACACACATACGCATACATCTTTAGGCATACACACATACATAGACATAGACATATGTGTATAGACATTTATACGTAGCCATACATAGACATATATGGATATGTGTGTGTGGATATACGTGAATATGTATGAATTTACTCTCCATCGCAGTTTTCAGCTGACAACAAGGAGATGAGAAGTAGACATTTGTCATCTGTGCCCTGACCACCTGTCCCTGCCCCAGCCGTCCCTCCCAACAACGTCAGACTCCAGGGTGGCGCCTTTTTTTGAGTCTGCGAACTTCCTTTGATGCCTC
>NW_006985013.1:0-343 GCF_000164805.1 Carlito syrichta
CATATCACATAATGTCCCTTGTTGGGGAGACATTTCATAGAATATGCAACAGTAAC
The DNA here is from genome assembly GCF_000164805.1 of Carlito syrichta. NCBI lineage: Eukaryota > Metazoa > Chordata > Mammalia > Primates > Tarsiidae > Carlito > Carlito syrichta. Next base: position 57 of record NW_006985013.1, read on the forward strand.
AGATAAAACTTATCCAAAAATGCATCCATGATGCTATAATCTCATTCAACGTGCAACAGTGAGGGACACTTTCAATATAGCATGCACCCAGTTGAGAATACACCAATACATCATGGAAAGTAGTTATAAGAACGTTACACACATGTCTTTCGTTATAGACAAATTTCACACAATGTATTACATTGACAAACTTATTAAAAAATGCACCAAGTATAAAATTATCTCATTAAAAAGACATCTCAGAGACGGGGCAAGATGGCGACGGCATAGGTGAACTGGTGAGATTC
>NW_006985014.1:0-341 GCF_000164805.1 Carlito syrichta
CTTTGCAGTCCAGGTTCTCTGGGGTGATCAGCCTAGACTGAGGAGGCTCCTCACCCTCTTCCTTGTATTTCTCTATATGTTTCTCCTCCTCATTGCTATCCACATCCTTGTCCTCCTCCCCAAGTTCCTCCTCCTTGTCATCAACAACCTTGTCCACTGCTCCAGCCTCCTCCTCTTTGTCATCAATGGCCTTGTCAACCTCTCCAAACTCCTCCTCCTTGTCAAGACCCTTGTCTGCCTCTCCAGGCTCCTCCTCCTTGTCATCAACGCCCTTCTCCTGATCTCCAGGCTCCTCCTCCTGGTCATCAACACCCTTTTCCTCCTCTCCAGGCTCCCCCTCA
>NW_006985015.1:0-340 GCF_000164805.1 Carlito syrichta
GATATTAACCACACATCAAACACCTAAAATGTAAGGAGTATGGTAAAACAAATGCATAAATTCCCCATTTATGATGATATCATTTTGGTAATTTATAACTTGTGTTTCCTTATCAGAAACCTATATTATTTGCCATGCCATGGGTTTATTTGGTCTTTTTCTCAAATAAAACTGAATATGTAGTATTTAAGACATGGGTTTTATATGTGTGTATATAGGTGTGTGTGTGTGTGTGTGTGTGTGTGTGTGTGTGTGTGTGTGTGTGTGTTTTCCAATGAACATCTTGGAATTAGAGAGACAAAATTAGTTAATGAGATATATTCTGTTCATAACTATCAAA
>NW_006985016.1:0-801 GCF_000164805.1 Carlito syrichta
AAAGTTCTTTCTCAAACACTCCATATAATAAGAAAATATTGTAAAATGTTTTTTCTAAAAAGTTAACAAGAGAAAAGCGAACTTATTGGCAGTTTTCTATTTTAAGTAAAAAAGATCACTCTCATTCATTGTTACTAGAAATTGTCTTTTGGATTAAATTTTTCTTTGCTAGTTTAAATATTGTTATCCGTGTATTCTAAGGCTAATAAAAGATTCTACGGTACTGAGGGTCCCTAAGTCTTGATGTGCTGGGGAATAGTTGGTTTTACATAGATAACTTTTTTTTCTTTCATTAATCAGTATTTTTTATTATGGTTTTGTGGGGTACAGTTAAGGGTTAGGTGTACAATGACGTTTCATTCAGGCACCCTGTAGATAAGAAGTGTTTTCCCATCCCCCAACAGATATTTGCTACTGTTAATCCCATCCCCCTCCCCCCCATAGTTTCCCAGTACCATCAGTCATTTTCTCATAGTATTGCATTGGATGTTCAAGGTCCATTATATGAGTGAGAACATGTGATATTCGGATTTTTGTTTTTGTGAGAGGTTACTCAGTATTATAGACTCTAGTTCCATCCAGGTTGCAGCGAAATTCATGATTTTGTTCTTTTTTATGGCTGCGTAGTATTCCATCGTGTATATGTACCACATTTTTTTAATCCAGTCCTCTTTTGATGGGCAGCATGGTTGTTTCCAGGTTCTTGCTATTGTGAACAATGCTGCGATAAACATACGTGTGCAATATCTTTTTTATAGAGTGATTTGTGTTCTTCATGGTACATTCCCAGTAGGGGGATTG
>NW_006985017.1:0-467 GCF_000164805.1 Carlito syrichta
GTGGTATTTTGTTAAGTACATATATTTATGAAGGACTGAAATCCTGTGATTTTTTTTTTTTACTTGTTATCATGCTTATGTCCTTAGCATGGTACAATATTATGTTTGATTTTTAAAGGTTATTCACCTGAGTCTAGTATGTGGAATACATTTTTATTTTCATGATTTTCAGCTGTGACTTCTCATTACACTGAGGCCCTTTTGCCAGAGAAGGGCATAGAAGACTCACTTACAAAGGTGCCAAAGGGAAGGTATGGAAGTTTTGAGCTTAAGAGCTTACACTTAAAAAAATCTTGGGAACATCTGCATGAGGGTGAATGACTGAGAGGATGTTTTATTGAAAATAACCTTTACAAATGCAACAAGTGTGGGAAAGTCTTTCATCACACTCCAAATTTGTTATCCACCAGAGTATCCATATTTCTGCAATGACTTCCAAACATGAATATGGCAAAATATTTAACCAA
>NW_006985018.1:0-882 GCF_000164805.1 Carlito syrichta
ATTCTCTTCCCTCTGCTAACCACATTTTATTTCAGGGAGTAAACCTACAGCCCCACTGCACAGACAGATTGCAAGGCAGTGGGAAGTGGGTTTCAGATTATCCATATACCTGTCAGCGAATACCAGGACCCGCAGATAGATATTGAATCACAGCTTCCCCCTTAAGTAAATCTCAAAACTGCAAAAAGGATCACCCCCAACCTACAGCGCAACTCCAGAATTGAGCAAAGTAAGAGGATATACATAAAGAAGAATAGGAGATTGAACAAACAGAAGTAAAACGAATCCCTCTACCCCTGAATAACAGAATTAAAGAAGACAGTGATGTGGAGGGAAGGAAAAAGTAGGGAGGGGGAAAAAACCACACAAATGAAGAAAAAACAAAAGAAGAATATAGGTCTCACACAGACCCCTGGGACATCAGACACTGAGAAAACAGATTCTGGAACACAAACAATGAAGAGCCCCCAGAATGACTGGTCACATGCAACAAACCCAGACATCAAGACATTTATAGAGAGAATTAAAAAAACTGAGGAGAGACAAGAGGAAAATAGGAAGGAGCTGATGTCAGAAATAACTACAGTGAAGAATACTGTGATGGAAATAAATAACAAACTAATAAGCATGGAAAGCAGAATTAGCCAAGCAGAAGAAAGAATCTCAGAGCTCAAAGAACAAAACACAGAACTAACCCAAACTGTCAAAAGCATAGAAAAGAAGCTGAAAAAGACAGAACAAAACCTTCAAGAGATGAATGATCACTTCAAGAGAATGAACCTAAGAGTAATTGGGCTTCCTGAGGCAGAGAGAGAAACAGAGGCCACACTGGAACAAACATTTCATGAAATCATTCAAGAAAACTTCCCTCATCTCATCAGG
>NW_006985019.1:0-415 GCF_000164805.1 Carlito syrichta
GCCACAGCCTCATCATCCCAGTGCTTTGGGAGGCCAAGGTCAGTGGCTGGCCTGAGCCCATGGATCCAAGACATACCTGGGCAACTCAGCGAGACCTTATCTCTAACCTCCATTCCAAATGAGCTGGGCGTGGTGATGTCCACCTGTCATTCTGGCTACTTGGAAAGCCAGCGGGGAGGCTCGCTGGAGCCTGGCAGAGAGAGAGGCTGCGGTGCCCTGGAGTGAGCTAGCATCCTCCAGCCTGGGCGACGATGTGAGACTCCACTTAAAAACAATAAGGAAAGAAAAGAAGAGCATCGATTTGTGTATGCTGTTAGTATCATTGTGAACAGACGGATATCATTGGGGAAGGAGACCTCAGACTTGGGCACAGAGTTCCTGAAATATGGTGAATCGGCAGACAATCAGGCTGTGG
>NW_006985020.1:0-812 GCF_000164805.1 Carlito syrichta
TGTTAGCTTATTATTAAATCAGCTAGTTATTTAGCTGGTTATATAGTTAGCTAACTATTTCATTCAGGTAGTTAAGTCAGGTAGCTAACTAGTTAAGTCAGTCAGTTATGCCAGCTAGCTAAATAGTTAAGTCAGCTAACTTAGTCATCTAGTTAAGTCAGCTTTCTAAATTAGTCAGCTGGTTAATACAGATACATAGCTAGTGAGCTAATGGGTTATGTCAGCAGGTTGAGTCAGGTAGTTAGCAAACGGATTACATCAGCTAATTGAGTCAGCTAGCTAGCTAGTTAGCAAACGGGTTGAATCAGCTGGTTTTGTAGGCTAGCTAGCAAGTTAACTGAGTTAAGCTAGCTGAATGAGTCAGCTTGCTAGCTAGTTCGCTAGCGAGTTATGTCAGCTGGTTGTGTCAGCTAGCTAGCTTGTTAGCTAATAAGTAAAGTCAGATGATTAAGTCACCTAGCTAGCACGTGAGATAACGAGTAAGCTAACTAGTCACCATGCTGGTTGAGTCAGCTAGCTTGCTAGCCAGCTAACTATTTAAGTCAGCTTGTTAGATAGGTAGCTAGGTAGATAGCTAAAAATTTAAGGCAGCTGGATAGCTACGTATCAAGCTAGTTAAATCAGTTGGCTAGCTACCTGGTTAGCTGGTTAATTCAGCTAGTTAATAGAATTGGCAAACCAACTAGCAAGGTAGGCAACTAGATCGTTAAGTTAGCTAGATAGCTACCTGACTAGCTAGTGATGTTTGCGAGTTAAATCAGCAAGCTAATCAACTGGCTAGCTGGTTAAGTCAGCTAGTTTAGTCAGCTGTG
>NW_006985021.1:0-339 GCF_000164805.1 Carlito syrichta
ATTATAATTGCCACTCTAGTGAATACATGGATGATAATTAAGTTAAATAGGCTTATTGCTGATATAAAGAAAACCTGGAGAGAAAACCAAACCAGTCACAGCATTTCCTTATACCAAAGCCAAATCTAGAGAAAGGCTCTAACTCTCTACAATTTAAGAGAAGGGTGAAAAAGTCGAGGTAACTGCAAAACAAAAATTGATGTTAGTAGATGTTGGCCCATGAGATTTAACAAGAAAGTCGTCTCCTCAATATAAAAGTGCAAGGTGGAGTAGGAAGTACTGATGGAGAAGCTGCAGTGTTATCCAGAAAATCTAGCTAAGATCATTGATGAAAGTGGC
>NW_006985022.1:0-4755 GCF_000164805.1 Carlito syrichta
AGTTAACTTTCTTTGTTGGGGCTTTACCTGGCTTAGGTATCAATGTGATGCTAACTTCATAAAATGATTTGGGGAGAGTTCCATCTTTCTCAATCATCTGAATTACTTTAAGTAGGATTTGTATGAACTCCTCTTTAAATGTCTTGTAGAATTCTGCTGGAAAGCCAATTGGTCCAGGGCTTTTTTTTGGTAGGTAGTTTTTTATATTACATAGTTAATTTCCTTGATTGTTATTGGTCAATTTAGGGTCTCGATTTCTTTTTGTTTCAACCTAGGCAGGTTGTGTGATGTCAGAAAGTTCTCCATTTTCTTAAGGTTTTCAAGTTTGTTTCCATACAAGTGTACATAGTACTCTCACGATGCTTTGTATTTCTTCAGGGTCAGATGTAACTTCATCTTTTGTGCTTCTGATTGTGTTTATTTGGGCTTTTTCTTGGTCAGTGTAGCTAGTGGACCATGAATCTTTTTTATCCTTTCAAAGAATGAGCTTTTTGTTTCATTTATTTTTTGTATTATCTTTTTGTCTTCTATGTCCCGGATTTGGGGTTTTATTTTTGTGATCTGTATTCTTCTGCTGAAGTTAGGGTTTTGGTGGTATTTATTTTCCAGCTTCCTTTTTTCAAATTGGAGGGCTTCACTTTTAGGAAATCTGTCAAAATGTGATTGATTTTCACTGAGATGTCTGCATTAATTTCATCTAAGGGAACATTTCAGGACAGTGAGCAGTTCAATATGGGCTTTGCTTTTTTGGACCTTGACTCCACAGATAAAACTGAAACATTGAAAGATAGTTTTGATCATTCATACAACCACATTATACTGGTGGAAAATGTTCAAGGCCTCTGAGAAGTGAAAATAAAGACTGCAAATTAACCAGAGTTATCAGACTTCTCTAAGTGACCCTACCTTTTCTTTGTTCCTTGTTACCTGAATTTATACTTTGCCAGAATAACAGGGGTTTTCTCCTTGTATTGACTTTAGTTTTGTCATTCCTATGTTGAGGAAATTGAATTAAATATTCTTGAAAGTTTATTCCCATACATATATTCTGCTTCTGAGATTTAAACTGAAATAATGTATACTTTTTTCTCCCTTCCTTTCTTTTCCTCCCCTGCCTCTTCCCTCCCTCCGTTTTTTTCCTACCATTTTTCTTTCTATATTTATTTTTTTATCAATCTTTGACATATAGAATAAATTCTAAAAAACCTTAATAAGAAAAAAACAATAAAACCTTGAAGTGTGTAGCTTCTAAAACAAGCTGGCACTTTACAAAGAAAATAAACAATTCTCGCTTAAGCAAAACAGCAAAATTACAGATTGCAGCTATCATCAAAAATTTGGTGCCCCAGATGGAGGGCTGTCCCACCCCAAATTAAAAATTGGACAGCTTCCCACAGATGACTGAGACATAAATAGCTCGCTCCATTCTCCTTTCACCACAGCCATGCCATATTGCTCTCTTATAAAACAAGTAAAACTGGTCCATGTTAGCATCAGGGCAAAAGAGACTTGTTTTTTAATTTTTTTTAGCTGTGTGTCTGTGTCTGTGTGTAGTGGTAGTCTCACTCTGTTGCCCAGGCTGGAGTGTAGTGGCATGATCACAACTCACAACAGCTTCAACATCCTGGGTACAGGCAAGTCTTCTGCTTCAGCCTCCTAAGTAGCTGGAACTATGCAGGGACTTGCCAGCACATCCAGCTAATGTTTTGATTGTTTGTAGAGTCACAGTTTCATCATGTTGCTCAGAATGTTCTCAATCTCCTGGTCTCAAGTGATCCTCCTGCCACAGCATCCTGAAGTATTAGGATTACAGGCATAAGTCACTATGCCCAGCCTTGTTTTACAGATAGTTTTAATAGAATTTTGAAGTGGTAAAATTAATACATGCTATTGTAGAATGTTTCATATAAAAGAAATAAGAAAATGGGAAGAATCTGCAGCTCTACTGTCCACCTATAACTGCAGTTAACATACTGGCATATGTACTTCCATTCTTATTTTCATATATAGATAAGAAAAACAATTTTAACCTGTATGCAACATTTCGTGAGCCTCCTCATATTAATGTTATCATAAAAATTATTTTTTATTTTTCTTTCAAAAACCACATTATCGAGGCATGACTGATATACAAAAGGCTACAGATATGTAATGTATGTATTTGATGAATTTGGAGATAAATACATTCCTTGAAACTATCACCACAAAAAAATGCCATACACATATCCATTACCTCCAAAAACTTTCTCCTGCCTTCCTATTATACTATTTTTTGTAGTAAAAATACTTAACATAGGAACTAACTTTTTAGTGAGTTTTTAATACCGCTAATGCTTGAACAATATATATGTGAATGATATGTGTTTAATTTTCAATCCTCCAAAACTTAATAGTCTACTGTTGAACAGTAGCCTTATTGATAACAAATGCCATTGACTGAACACATATTTTCTATGTTATATGTATTAAATACTTGGCTCCTACAATAAAGGTAGAAAAAATGCTTATTTTTAAAGAAAATTGTAAAGCAAAGGAAATATATTCACTACACATTCAATGGAAGTGGATTATCATAAAGATCTTCCTCTTCATTGTCTGCACCTCATGTAGGCTGAGAAGAGGAGGAAAAGAAGTTGGTTTTCCTGTCTCAGGGTGGCAGAGATGGAAGAGTTGGAGGAGATGTAAGGGGAGGTAGTAGAAGCAAGAAAGGCAGGCACACTCAGTGTAATTGTATAGAAATATATTATCATTTCTTTCTGATACTTTTGCATTTCTCTAAAAAAATGTTTCTATGTGATACTAATTATTCTTCTACCATTCCCTTTAGCTTCAATGCCGACTTCATGGAAGAGCCCTTCTTGTCAAAGAAGTCAAAAGCTGTCTTGAATAATAGAAGCCCTTCTGCCAGATTTCCTAATGTCGTTTTGTTTTCTGGCCCTGTTTCTACAGTATCTTCTTCCTCATTGTCTGGCATTGGTTTGGAAGCATTCATCTTCATTAACCCATCTTCTGTTAATTACTCTGGTGGAGTGTCTACTGACTGTAATTTTTCTAGTATTCATGTCTTGAAGTCCTTCTGTCCCCATTTTTTTCTGCCATATACACAATCTCTTTTATGATTTCCTTGACTAGCTCTGCTGTAAATCCTGTGAAGTAATGCACAACATCTGGATAGAGTTTTTCTTTAGCAGCAATTTATTATTTGGGGCTTTATGGCTTTCACAGATTTTTCTGTAACAGGGATGGCATCTTCAATAACGTAATCCTTCCAGACTTTCATGATGTTCTCTCTATTGGGGTTCTCCTCCACAATATTGAAAATCCTTTCCCTTCAGTACCTGTGTAATGAGCCCTAGGACCATTGATTTACAGGCTGAAATAGAGACATTGTGTTTGGGGGCAAGTAGAACACTGATGCTTTCAGTATTGAAGTCATGAGGTTCTGGATGGTCAGGGACATTGTTCCATAGGAAAAGAACGTTAACATGTACTGCCTTCCTGGCAAGGTATTTCTGACTTCAGAGACAGAAGTATCAATGAAGCCAATCCAGAAAAAGATTTTCATGGTCTAGGCCTTCTTGTTGTACATCCAAGATTGACAGCTGGTGTTTCTCTTTACCCATCAAAACTCCAGGGTTAGCAGCTTCATAAATTAGGGCAGTCATGGTCATAAACCTGACTGCATTTACACCTAACAGCAGAGTTGGCCTAGCCCTTCCTGCCTTAAATCCCGGTGCTTGCTTTTCCTACTTACTAATAAATGTGTGTGTCTTCCCCCCTGTTCCCAGAATAGTACACTGACATCTACATAAAAACCTGTTCAAGTAGATGTTCTTTCTCCTCAGTGGTTTCCTAATGGACTCTGGGAACTTGTCTACTGCCTGTTGGCGAGCAGAACCTGCTTATCATGTTATTTTGACATATTTTACTCCAAATCTGTTTCTAAAATTATCAAACAAACGTTTGTTGACATTAAATTCTTTTTTTTTTGAGTTGGAGTCTCACTCTGTTGCCCAGACTGGAGTGCAGTGGCCGCTCCCGGCCACCGCAGCCTCGACCTGCTGGGCTCCGGCGATCCTTCCACCTCAGCCTTCCGAGTAGGCGGAATTACAGGCATGTGCTACCACCCCCGGCTGATTTTTTTGATTTACTGTAGAGATGAGGTCTTGCTGCCCAGGCGGGTCTCGAACCCGCGGGCTCAGGCAATCCACTCACCTCAGCCTCCCAAAGGCACGGGATTACAGGCTGAGCCTCCGAGCCCAGCTAAATTCGTTTTTTAAAATTTGGATTCTTACTCTGTCACACAGACTGGAATGCAGTGGCACACTCATGGTCACTACAGCCAGGACCAACTGGGTTCCGGCAATCCTTCCACCTCAACCTTCCAAGTAGCTAGGACTGCAGGTGTGTGTCACCACACCTAACTATTTTAAAACGTTTACTGTAGGGATGAGGTTTAGCCAAGTTGCCCAGGCTGGTCTTGAACCCATGGGCTCAGGCAATCCTCTCATCTTGGCCTCCCAAAATGCTGGGTTATAGATTTAAGCCACCTTGCCTGGCTGGCCTTAAATTTCTTATCTTGAAATCCTTCACCTTCTTTTTGCTCTAAGTTGTCATACCATGTCTTCATTATTCCTCAAATTATGAGAGTCTATAGGTATGCCTTTCTTGTAGCAATACCACACCCACATAAAATCTTCATTTTCAATGCAAGATAAAAAGTAGCTCATGGTCATGGGCAGTGGTTCAAACCAG
>NW_006985023.1:0-327 GCF_000164805.1 Carlito syrichta
ACTGGAATATCGGCTTGGAAGTGGCTTGAGACACTGGGGGAACCACTGGGTGATGCCAGACTGGCTTACATAAGTCCAGTTCCTTCTGCAGGGCCTCACAGATGGTCCGGGCCTCTCCCAGCTCTTCATTGGCTTTCTTCTTTGCTTTGACAAAGAGCAGAAGGACACTGTGTGATTGTAGCCTCCAGATGCATGATTCCTTTGCAAACAGTGACATTTCACATCAAAGACTTCAAGTAAATGTAAAAGGATCCAGAGCAGGGACCAAGGCTTCCAGAATCTTTGCTAAGCTAGCTGGCAGCAGGGCCAGGATCATGGGCATACAAC
>NW_006985024.1:0-623 GCF_000164805.1 Carlito syrichta
GGAAGAGATTAAACAAAAAATGTCAGAAGCACTAAAAGGCATCAAAAGTGACAAGTTCAAAAACTATTTTGAGCAGTGGAAAAAGTGTCTTGCATCACATAGAGAGTACTTTGAAGGTGACTGAATGTTAAACATGCAAGAATAAAATACACAATTTTTAATACATAAATTCTAGACTTTTGGATCTAAATATATGCACACACATGTATGTATGTATACACACACACACACACACACACACACATATATATATATTTGTGAACACTAGAAATGATAAAAATAATGTATTTAATTTATGCCACTGATTTGCATGTTAAGAGAAAATAAAACTTCTAAATGAACACATGAGGGAATGTTCAGCCTTGCAAATAGTGAAGTAAATGCAAATTAAAGCAATGAGGTTGCATTTCATTACTATTGCACAAATGAACTTTTAAAATAAATCATAATCATGGTAAGGGTTTGGTAAAATTTATAAACATAATTTTGGGTGCAATTGAAATATGGGCGTTTCATTTTTGAAAAGTAATATATCAATGTATGTCAAAACAAATAAAGATATCTCAGGAATGACATTCTCAAAAATTATTCTAAAGAGGCCATTCATTTAGGTTTTTTATTCT
>NW_006985025.1:0-11514 GCF_000164805.1 Carlito syrichta
CCAGCTGACTTAACTAGCTGACTTAACCAGATAGTCAGCTGGATAGCCAACTCCCTTAACTAGGTTTCTTAACTAGCTAGCCAGCTCTCTTTTCAGCTGAATTAACTATCAAGATACCTAGCTAGCCAGCTGGCTAGCCACCTGACTTAACTAAGTTACTTAACTAGCTAGACAGCTGACCATGCAGCTGACTTAACTAGCTAGCTCCCCAGCTAGCCAGCTGTCTAGTCAGCTGACTTAACTACCTGACTTAACCAGCTAGCCAGTTGGCTAGCCAGTAGACTTCACTAGCTAAGTACAAAACTAGAGAGGTGGATAGCCAGCTGACTTAACTAACTGACCCAAACTAGCTATCTACGTGGCTAGCCATCTGACTTATATAGCTAGATACTTACATAGCCCACTGACATGCCAGCTGACATAACTACCTACCTAGGTAACCAGTTGGCTAGTGAGCTGACTTAACTAGGTTACTTAACTAACTATCCAACTGGCTTTCCAGCTGACATAACTAGCTAGCGACACAGCTAGGCAGCTCGCTAGCCACCCGAATTAACTATATTACTTAACTAGCTAGACAGGTGACTTAACTACCTGACTAAACTAGCTAGCTGCCTAGTTAGCTACCTAGTTAGTCAGCTGACATAATTATGTGGCTTAACTAGCTAGCTACCTAGCTAGCTATGAAGCTTGTCAGCTGACTTAACTAGCTGACTTTACTAGCAAGCTAGCTGACATAACTAGCTCATGTAACCAGCTACCTAACTAGCTAGCCAGCTGACTTAACTACCTGAAATAACTAGCTAGCAAACTTGCTAGTGATCTGACTTAACTAGCTTTTTAACAAGTTGGGCAGCAGGCTAGCCAACTGACATAATGAGCTAAGTTATCTATCTACCCAGCTGGCTAGCCAGCTGACTTAACTAGCTGCCTTAACCAACAAGCCAGCAGCCTTGCCAGCTGACTTAACTAGCTAGCTACCTAGCTATCCAATTGTCTAGCTTGCTGACCTAACTAGCTAACTTAACCAGCTAACCAGCTGGCTAGACAGCTGAGTTAAGTAGGTAGTTAACTAGCTAGGTATCTGGCTAGCCGACTGATTAACGAGCTGCCTGAACAAGCTAGCCAGCTGGTTAGCCAGCTCACTCATAAATATATACTGATACTATGACTTACACATTCCCTTTTTCCATTGAGCAAAAAGATTTGAAAGCCTATGTTCAAAAGAAAACTTTTATAGAATGTTCATAAGATTTACTCGTGGTAGTCTAAAATTGTAATCAACTCAAATGTCTGCCAATTGTAAAAAGAATAGCCCAAAACTGTGGTATATTTATATGACAAAAATAGATACCTCACCAATAAAAATGAATGAATTAATGACACATGAAGCAACATTGATGCATCATGGAAAATTCTACATTTGTATTGCTGTTGTGTTTATACAAGCATAAATAATGGTCAAAACTCATTAGCTGTATACCTACGACCTTTGCATATTGATATATAAGCCTATAAAAGAATCCCAGCTATAGATTTTTTAAAGGACATACACATTAAGTACTTACCAGTCAAACAACTAAAACTATTTTAGCTAAAACTAAAATATAATGCATATAAAGCATGAATATATTTTTAGCTAGACTTAAGCCTTAATAGTGGAATACTTTAAATAAATTGCATGTAAACTGAATTTTTGTAAAGTGAGTTTTAAATTAAGTTGTATTTCAAATTATTAAAGGAAATTGTTATTTTAATAAATAGGATTATTTACTAAGAACTGAACTGTCTAAGTACAGGTATAAAATATTGGCTTTACTTAAGGCAAGGCATGCATGTGTTATTAGTAAGGCACAGATGATATGTAATATTGCGATCAATTTGTTTTTGTTTTCATATCCCAGCTATACTGATAATTCTGGAACCTTAGGTTGGAGGAAATGGGTAATGGGGTTCCTCCTCAATTTTACCTGTGTTGTATGAGATGGTCATTTGTATACAAACCAAAAGTTGATAGAGAAGCCAAAGAAAAGAAGATATAATCCAGCAGTACTAGGATTATCCTTGCAAATGATTTGAAAGATATTTCCATCTAAGTTGCATGTACCTTAGACAAACTATTTTATCAAAAATGACCTCCTGCCATTTGTTTGCTAAACTCTGATGGGTCCATGTAGCCTTTTGAGCTATGGCCTCAGTGTATTCCTAAGCTTGGCCCCCTCCTCTATCTTTCTATCTTGGAAAGGTGACTAACCTCTCTCTCTCTCTCTCTCCCTTTCTGTCCCCACTCTCACCCCACCTCCTCCCACCCTCTCCTAGTTCTTCTTTTTCTCTCCCTCTCATTTACTTTTTAAATAAATTGTATCTTCCAAGTTGACTTCTGTGCAATTCTTTCTATCTTACCTGTGGCACCAGATCACAGACTCCTGGTCTGACCTAACATTTCGGAGGCCCTGCTTGGATTCCGACCTAACACCTTTATTCATCTCAAACTGTAACTTTGGCAGTCTGCACCATCAGTTTGTCCTTTAGAGTCCTCTTTCTGGATTGTCTTCCACCCAATCTCTCATTCTCACTACAATCTGAATGTACATTTGTTTAAGTCTCCCATCTTCCCCCACCCACCACACACCTTCCATGAGATACATACATTCCATGAGGTAATGTGTCTCCTTTATCCCAAACCACTTTGCACCTTTGCCTGTTGTGTTCAGTGGGGAGAAAAGCAACTTACTTCCTACTTATTTGTGCTGCTTTTGAACCATGAGACTCTAGTGTTCTCTGGCACTCCTTTGGAAGAAGGGGGTGCCTGGGCTCCAAACTACCATTTAAATTTGGAGGCTCTTGTGGCTGCCTGGTAACCATTTTATCACATCTGCTCTTTCTTGTTGGTTTCCCCCCCACCTTTCTTTATACTGAAGACAGAGTAAAATTTCAAAATGCGAATTCATCCTACTTCTGTGCTTAAAAGCCTTCTTTATCCACTCCATGCATTAGACAAAATTCAAAATCCTTGTTATGGGCAATGTCTTCCTGATCTATTTCTATTCCCTACTCCAACCAAGCATGTGCTTCCCCTCCCTATTACTCTATAGGTAAGCTCATGTGTATTCAATCACATCTCTTCTCCTTGCTATCCTCATTTCACTTATAGAGAGAACTTACCACAATTGTAATTTTATATTTCTTTTTATGACTATTTGTTTACAACCTCCGATCTTCTAAATTGAGTAGACTGCATTTTCTTGCCAAGACAACAACAAAAAACAAAATTGGAAGGCTAAATCTTTTGAAGTTTTTTTTTTTGAGTTGGAGTCTCACTCTGTCACCCAGACTGCAGTGCAGTGGCTCCTCCTGGCCACTGCAGCCTCGACCTGCTGGGCTCCGGCGATCCTTCTGCCTCAGCCTTCCTAGTAACCGTAATTACAAGCATGTGCTACCATGCCCGGCTAATTGTTTGATTTATTGTAGAGATAAGGTCTTGCCTGCCCAGGCGGGTCTCGAACCCATGGGCTCAGGTAATCCACTCACCTCAGCCTCCCAAAGGCACAGGATTACAGGCTGAGCCACAGAGCTCAGCTTCTTTTGAAGTTTATTGAGGCTTATTTTATGGCCCAACACACGTTCTGCCTTTGTAAACACTCCATTTGAACTTAGAAAGAAAGTATTTTCCATGGCTTTTAAGGGCAGTACGCTTATTTATTAGTTACATTGACTAATAGTATTGTTCAATTTTTTATATTTTTACTGATTTTTTAATCTACTTGTCTATATCAATTAATAAAGTATCACTATGCATTTGCATATTTCTCCCTTGAATTTTTTTTGAGTTGGAGTCTCCCTCTGTCACCCAGACTAGACTGCAGTGGCCGCTCCCAGCCACCACAGCCTCGGCCTGCTGGGCTCTGGCGATCCTTCTGCCTCAGCCTTCTGCATAGCCAGAATTATAGGCGTGCATTACCATGCCCAGCTAAACTTTTAATTTTACTGTAGAGATGAGGTCTCCCTGCCCAGGTGGTATCGAATAAGCAGACCCAGGCAATCCACTCACCTCAGCCTCCCAAAGGTGCGGGATTACAGGCTGAGCCACCAACCGGCTCTCCCTTGTATTTTATAATTTTTTCTTTAATGTATTTTGTGTCTAGGTTATTGGTGTGCAAACATTTGTGACCTTTATGTCTTGCTGGTGAATCAACCTTTTTGCAATTATGAAAGATATATCTTGATTTTTGTAACATTATGTTGAAGTCTGTGATGGTGCATGCAGTCACACCAGCTCCTTCTTGTTAGTTTTTGCATGGTGTATCACTTCCCATTCTTCAAACCTATCTTGCTCCTTGTGGCAAGCCAGCTGATTAATTAGCTAGCTGCTTAGTTAGCCAGCTGGCTAGCCTGCTGACTAAACTAGCTGACTTAATCAGTTAGCTAGCTTGCAATCCAGATGACTTAACTAGCTATCTACCTAGCTAGCCAGCTGGGTAATGTGCTGACTTAACTCGTTAGCTAAAGAGCAGCCAGCTGATTGAACCATCTGACTTAACTCGTCAGGTAATGAGCTAGCCAGCTGACTCAACTAGCTGGCTAATGAGCTAGCCAACTGACGAAACTGGCTGGGTAATGAGCTAGCCAGCTGAATCAACTAGCTGGCTAACGAGCTGGCCAGCTGAATCAACAAGCTACCTAATGGTCTAGCCAGCTGACTCAACTAGCTGGCTAAAAGGCTAGCCAACTGACTCAACTAGCTGGCTAATAAGCTAGCCAGATAACTCAACTAGCAGACCCAACTAGTTAGATAACAAGCTATTCAGCTGACTTAACTAGCTGACTCAACTAACTAGCTAATGAGCTAGCCAGCTGACTGAATGAGCTGACTCAAATAGCTAGCTAACGAGCTAGCCAGCAGATTTAATTAGCTGACTTAACTAGCTTACCAGCTGTGCAGCCAGCTGACTTAAATAGCTAGCTACCTACCAATCCAGCTGGCTAGCCAGCTGACTTAACTATCTAACATAACTAGCTTGCTCCCTGGCTAGCCAGCTGACTTAACTAACTAGCTATCTACCTAGCCAGTTGATAGCCCACTGATATAATTAGCTGACTTAATGAGCTAGCCAGCTGGAAAGCCAGCTTTCTTAACTAGCTAAATACCTACGTAGATAGGTGGCTAGCCAGCTGACTTAACTAGCTGAATTAACGGGCTAGCCAGCTAAATTAACTAGCTAGCTACCTAGATATCTGGCTGGCTAGCCAGCTGACTAAACTAGCTGACTTAAGTAGCTAGGCAGCTGGTTAGCCAGCTGACTTATCTAGCTACCTACCAAACTAGCTAGCTGGCTATAAACCTGACTTAACAAGCTGACTTAACTAGCTAGCTAGCTGACTTAATGAGCTGAAATAACTAGCTTGCTATCTAGCATCCAGCTGGCTTAAGTAGTTAGGTATCTAGGTAGATACCTAGCTAGCCATCTGACTTACATAGTTAGCTAGTATGCTAGCTACCTAGCTAACCAGCTGACTTAAGTAGTTAGCTACCTAGCTAGCTGACTATACCAGCTAGCTAACGAGTAGGCTTACTCGTTATCTAATATGCTAGCTAGGTGACTTAATTAGCTGACTTAATTAATTAGCTGACTCAACTGGTTAGCTAAGGGGACAGCCAGCTGACTCAACCACCTGACTAACTTGTTAGCTGAGGAGACAGCCGCTGAGTCAACCAGCTGACTTAACTCATCAGCTCACTAGCCAGCCAGCTGACTCATACAGCTGACTTAACTTGTTAGCTCACTAACCAGCCAGCGGACTCAACCTGCTGACTTAATTTGTTAGCTGACAAGCTAGCCAGCTGACTTTGCCAGCTGACTTAACTCATTAGCTGACAAGCTAGCTAGCTGAATTCACCAGCCGATTTAGCTCATTAGCCTATGAACTAACCAACTGACTTCGCCAGCTGAATTAGCTCATTACCTGAGGAGCCAGCCAGCTGACTCCTCCAGCCATCTTAACTCGTTAGCTGAAGAGAAAGCCTGCTGACTCTGCCAGCCGACTTAACTCATTAGCAGATGAGAAAGCCAGCTGACTCCACCAGCTGATTTAACTCATTAGCTGACAAGGCAGCCAGCTGACTCCACTAGCTGGCTTAACTCATTAGCTAACTAGCTAGCTAGCTGACTTAACCAGCTGACTTATCTAGCTGACCTAACTAGTTAGCTAGCTGACTTACCTACCTGACTTAACTAGCTTTGCTAGCTAACAAAACTAGTTGACTTAGCTAGCTGACTTAACTAGTTAGCTAGCTGACTTAGCTAGCCGACTTAGCTAGCTAACTGACTATTTCTCTAGCTGACTTAGCTAGCTGACTTAATTTGTTAGCTGACGAGCTAGACAGCTGACCTCACCAGCTGACTTTACTTATTAGCTGACAAGCTAGCCAGCTGACTTTGCCAGCTGACTTTACTTATTAGCTGACAAGCTAGCCAGCTGACTTTGCCAGCTGACTTATCTCATTAGCTGATTAGCTAGCCAGTTGGCTTCACCAGCTGATATAACTGGCTAGGTGAGGAGACAGCCAGCTGACTCAACCACCGGACTTAAATTTTTAGCTGAGGAGACAGCCAGCTGAATCAAACAGCTGATTTAACTTGTTAGCTCACTAACCAGTCAGCTGACTCATACAGCTAACTTAACTCAGTTCATTAGACATCCAGCTGACTGAACCTGCTGATTTAACTTGTTAGCTGATAAGCTTGCCAGCTGACTTCACCAGCTGACTTAACTCGTTAGCTGACGAGCTAGCCAGCTGATTTCACCAGCTGACTTAACTCGTTAGCTGATGAGCCAGCCAGCTGACTCTGCCTGCCAACTTAACTCGTTAGCTGACAAGCCAGCCAGCTGACTCCAACAGCCAACTTAACTCATTAGCTGATCAGCCAGCCAGCTGATTTGACCAGCTGACATAAGTCTTTAGCTAACTAGCTAGCTACCTGACATAATCAACTGATTAAACTCATTAGCTAACTAGCAAGCTAGCTGGCTTAACCAACTGACTTAACTTGTTAGGTACCTACTTAGCTATCTGACTTAACCAGCTGACTTAACTCATTAGCTAACTAGCTAGCTAGTTGGCCTAAACAACTGACTTAAGGCATTAGCTAACTAGGTAGCTGGCTGATTTAAACAGCTGACTTAACTAGTTAGCTAAGTAGCAAGCTAGCTGACTTAAACACCTGAGTTAGCAAGTTAGTTAACTAGCTAGTTAGCTGACTCAACCAGCTGACTTAACTCATTAGCTAACTAGCTAGCCAGCTGACTCAACCAGCTGACTTAACTCCTTAGCTAACTAGTTAGCCAGTTGATTTAACCAGCTGACTTAACTATTTAGCCAAATAGCTAGCTAGCTGAATTAACCAGCTGACTTAGCCTGCTAGCTAACTAGATAACTAGGTGACTTAACCAGCTGACTTATCTATCTGACCTAACTAGTCAGCTAGCTGAATAAGATGTCTGACTTAACTAGTTAGCTAGATGACTTAACTAGCTGTCTTGGCTGACTGACTTAACTACTTAGCTAGCTGACTTATCTAGCTGACTTAACTAGTTAGCTAACTAGTTATCTAGCTGACTAAGCTAGCTGATTAACTCGTTAGCAAACTAGTTAGCTGACTGACTTAGCAAGCTG
The DNA here is from genome assembly GCF_000164805.1 of Carlito syrichta. Taxonomy (NCBI): domain Eukaryota; kingdom Metazoa; phylum Chordata; class Mammalia; order Primates; family Tarsiidae; genus Carlito; species Carlito syrichta. The sequence goes on from NW_006985025.1 coordinate 7,676, forward strand.
TATTAACTTATTAGCTAGCTAGCAAGCTAGCTGACTTAACATGATGACTTAACTCGTTACCTATCTAGCTATCTAGCAACTTAAGCAGCTGACAAAATTCATCAACTAACTAGCTAGCTAGATGAGTTAAACAGCTGACTTAACTAGCTAACTAACTACCTGTTGGCTAGACACTCGACTTAACTAGGTGACAACCAGCTAGACAGCAGGCTAGGCAGAGAGCTCAACTAGCTGACTTAACTAGCTAGCCTACTGGCTAGACAGGTGACTTAACTAGCTAGCCTCCTAGTTAGTCAGATGGCTGGCCACTCGACTTAACTAGGTGACTAAACCAGCTAGCCAGCAGGCTAGGCAGCTGACACAACTAGCTGATTTAACAAGCTAGCCAACTGTGTAGCTAGCAGATTTAACTAGCAAGCAAGCTGACTTAACCTACATAGCTACATAGCTAGACAGATGGATAGCCAGCTGACATAACTAGCTGAAATAACTAATTAGCCAACTGGCTAGCCAGCTGACTTAACTAGCTAGCTACCTATGTAGACCACTGGCTTGTCAGCTGACTTAACTACCTAGCTACCAAGCTAACCAACTGGCTAGGGAGCAGACTAAACTAGGTGACTTAACTATCTAGAAAGCTGGCTAACAAGCTCACATAGCTAGCTAGTTACACAGATCGGCAGCTGGCTAGCCAACAAACTTAACTAGCTGACTTAACTAGCTAGACAGCTGTCTTAATTAGTTGACTTAACTAGCTAGCTACCTAGCTAGCCAGCTGACTTAACTAGCTCACTTAACCAGCTAGCTACATAGCTAGCTATCTTGCTAGCCAGCTGACTTAACTAATTTTGTAGCTAGCTGACATAACTAGCTAACTTAACTAGCTAGATACCTAGTAACCAGTTGACTTAATGAGTGTCTTAACTAGCTAGCCAGCTGTTTAGCAAACTGTCTTAACTAACTGACTTAACTAGCTAGCCAGTTGCTGGCCAGCTGATTTAACTGGCTAGCTACCTAAATAGCCAGTTGGCTAGCTAGCATACTTAACTAGCTCACTTAACCATCTGGCCAGCTGGCTAGCCAGCTGACATAGCTATCTAGATACCTAGAGAGCTAGGTTGCTAGCCAGCTGACATAACTAGCTGAATTAACAAGCCAGCCAGCTGGTTAGCCAGCTGACTCAACTAGCTGACTTAACTAGTTAGACAGCTTGCTAGCCACCTGACTTAACTAGCTCACTACCTAGCTAGCCAACTGACTAGGCAGCTGACTTACCTAGATGACTTAATTATCTAGCCAGCTGGCTAGCCAACTGGCTTAACTTGCTCACTAAAACTGGCTAGCCAGTTGACTTAATTAGCTGACTTAACTAGTTGGCCTGCTTGCTAGACAGCTTACTTAACTAGGTTTCTAACTAGCTAGACAGTTGGCTAGCCAGCTGACTTAACTACCTGAGTTAGATAGCTAGCCAGACTGCTAACCAGCTGACTAAATTAGGTAGCTACCTAGCTAGTCAACTGACTAGCCAGCTGACTTACCTAGCTAACATAACTTGCTAGACAGCTGGATAGCCTTCTGATTTAGCTAGCTAGCTACCTAGCTGGCCAGCTTGCTAGCCAGCTGACTTATGTAGCTGACTTAACAAGCTAGCCAGCTGCCTTTCCAGCTAACTTAACAAGCTAGCTACCTACTTAGCCCACTGGCTTGCCAGATGACTTAACTACCGACCTACCTAGATAACCAGCTGGTTAGCCAGCTGACTTGTCTAGATGACTTAACTAGCTAGCCAGATGGCTTGTCAGCTGACTTAATTAACTAGCTACACAGCTTGACAGCTGGCTAGCCAGTTGATATAACAAGCTGACTTAACTTGCTAGTCACCTGACAACTAGCTGACTTAACCAACCAGCGGTCTAGCTAGCCAGTTGACTTAACTAGCTGACTTGACAAACTAGATAACTAGCTAGCTCTCTAGCTAGCCAACTGATTTACCTAACTGACTTAACTAGCTGGCTAGCTGAATTAACTAGCTGATTTAACTTGCTAGCTACCTAGCTAGGCAGCTGATTTAACTAGCTGAAATAACTAGCTAGCAAGCTTGCTAGCCATCTAATTTAACTAGCTTTTTAATTAGCTAGGCAGCTCTTTAGCCAACTGACATAACGAGCTGACTTAACTAGCTACCAAGCTAGTCAGCAAGCTGACTTAACTAGCTGACTTAACTAGCTACCAAGCTAGTCAGCCAGCTGACTTAACTAGCTGACTTATCTAGCTAGCCAGCTGGCTAAACAGTTGAATTATCTAGCTAGCTACCTAGTTAGCCAGCTGGCTAGACATCTGATTCAACTAGTTGACTTAACCAGCTAACAAGATGTTAGCCAGCTGACTCAAATAGCTAACTTAACTAGTTAGCCAGCTGGCTAGCCAGCTGAATTAACTAGCTCTCTACCTGACCAGCCAAATGGCTAGCCATGTATCTTAACTTGCTGACTTACTTAGCTAAACAACTGGCTAGTCAAATGAGTTAACTAGTTCACTACCTTGCTAGCCAGGTGGAAAACCAGCTGAATTAAGTAGCTGACTTTTCGAACTGGCCTGCTTGCTAGCCAGCTCAATTAATTAGCTTGATACCTAGGTAACTAGATGGCTATCCAGCTGACTAAACTAGGTCATTTAAGTAAATAGCCAGCTGGTGAACCAGCTGACTTAACTCCCTTGCTACCTAGGTAGTCAGCTGGCTAGCCAGCTGAATTAACTAGCTAACTTAACTAACTAGCCAGCTGGCTAGCCAGCTGACTTAACTAGCTAGATACCTATGAAGAACCCTGGCTTGCCAGCTGAATTAACTAGCTAGCTACCTAGATAACCAGCTGGCAAGCATGCTGATTTATGTAGGTGACTTAATTAGTTAGCCAGCTGGCTAACCAGCTGACTTAACTAGCTAGCTACATAGCTAGCCAGCTTGCTGCACAGGTGACTTAACTAGCTGACTCAACTATCTAGTCAGCTGACTTATTTAACTGACATAAATAGCTAGTTACCTAGCTAGCCTGCAGAAATAACTGACCGACTTAACTAGCAAGCTACCTAGCTAGCTAGTAGCTAGCCAGCTGACTTAACTAATTGACTTAACTAGCTACCTAGCTGAATTAACTAGATAATTTAACTAGTTTGCTACCTACCTAGCCAGCTGAATTAACTAACTGACTTAACTAGCTAGTCAGCCAGCTAGCCATCTGACTTGATTATATTTTAAAAAGCTAGCCAGCTGGCTAGCCAGCTGACTTAATAAGCTGACTTAACTAGCTAGTCAGCTGGTTAACCAGATAACTAAACTAGCTGACTTAACTAGTCAGCCAGCTGTGGAGCCAGCTGCCTTAACTAGGTAGACACGTAGATAGCCAGCCGGTTACCCAGGTGACTTAACTAGCAAAATTAGCGAGCTAGCTAGCTGGGTAAACAGCTAACATAAATAGCTATCTACCTAGCCAGCCAACTGCCTATTCAGCTGACTTAATCAGCTGACTTAACCAGCTAGCCAGCTGGCTAGTCAGCTGACTCCTCTAGCTGTCTTAAATAGTTAGCCAGCTAGCTAGCAGACTTAACCAGTTGACTTAACCAAGTAGCCAAATGTCTAACCAGCTGATTCAACTAGCTCAATGAACTAGTTAGCTAGCTGACTGTTCAGCTGACTTAACTAGCTCTCTACTTTTCTAGCCACCTGGCTAACCAACTTACTTAACTAGCTGAGAAAATTAACTAGCCAATTGGCTAGCCAACTTATGTAACTAGCACTTTACCTAGCTAGCCAGCTGGCTAGCCAGCTGACTTAACTAACT
>NW_006985026.1:0-342 GCF_000164805.1 Carlito syrichta
TTCGAAGCATAGATTTGGGTAATAGCAGTCCTCATATACAGGAAACTACATGGCCTCTTGCTAATAAAAGAGAAGAAATATGTTTTCCACGGTTCCTCTATTAAAAAATCTACACGACTCCTTACTAAGGAAGAATCACGGTTTCAAAACAGGAATCAAGGGAAAGAGAGTCCTTTCAGGTGACCTCAAAGTACAGAAAATTCTTGTGTGTGGGCAGGTAGGAATTGGGGTTTGGGTTTGGAATATTCCATATTTTAGGGAGTCCTTGTGAAGGAGAACCAAGAATCTTGGATTCCAGTTCCCAAAGGACATTATGGACGTCTTTCTCTTGATTTCCAAAAC
>NW_006985027.1:0-753 GCF_000164805.1 Carlito syrichta
GACTTAGTTAAATTAGCTAAGTCTGCTAGTTACTTAGCTAACTAGTTGGCTAGCAACTCAATTAGCTGGTCCACTAACTAATGGGATCACTCGCTTTCCATCAGTTCAGCTAACCAGTCAGCAAACTAGTTGACTCACTCACGAGCCAACAGGTCAACTAACTTGTTGGCTCACTCTGAGGACAACAGGTCAGCTAGTCAGCTTCCTCACCAGCTGACTAGTTAAGTCTGCTCACCAATCAGCTCACTCGCTGGTGGACTAGTTAAGGCTGCTCACCCATCAACTCATTGGAAGGCCGAATAGTTAACTTGACTCACTGGTGAGCTCAATCATTGGTCGACTAATTAAGTCTTCTGAGCTGTTGGCTTACTCGCCAGTCAACTAAATTCAGCTGACCAGTCAGTTCACTCGCCAGCTGATTAGTTAAGTCAACTAACAGATCGACTCACACACTGGACAAATAGTTAAATAAGCTGACAAGTCGAATTATTCGCTGGCTGACTAGTTAAGTCAGCTGACAATTCAGCTCACTCTCCAGCCACTTGTTAATTCAGCTCATCTGTCGGCTCACACGAAGGCCAAATAATTAAGTCAGCTAACTGGTCAGCCTACTAGCTGGTCAACTAGTTGAGTTAGCTAACAAACCAGCTGACTAGTCAGCCAACTTGTCAGCTGATAAATTAGCTCAGTGACTAGTAAGCATACTAGTTATGCCTGCTAAATTGTTGGTCAACTAGTCAGTGAGCTGTTTGT
>NW_006985028.1:0-388 GCF_000164805.1 Carlito syrichta
CGGATTCCACCTGCTGGGCTCAGGTGATCCTCCTGCCTCCACTCCCCGAGTGGCTTGAACCACAGGCCTGCTCCACCACGCCCAACTACTCTTTGGATTTATTTTCCATGGCTGAGAACAGGTCTTGCTCTTTGTCCCAGGCTGGTTTTTAACTCACTGGATCAAGCTGTCCACTTTCCTGGGCCTCTGGAGGACCAGGATGCCAGGCTGAGACCCTGAGACTGGCCTGTGTTTGTGGTGATGGTGGTGGTAGGTATTATTATTCTGAGTTGAAGTCACGCTCTTTCACCCAGGCTGGAGCACAGAGGCCCACCCTTGGACACCACAGTCTGCAGTCTGGGCTCTGGTGATCCTCCCTCTGTGGCCTCCCGAGTGGCCAGAAGAACAG
>NW_006985029.1:0-1303 GCF_000164805.1 Carlito syrichta
ATCATCAGAGGAATGCAAATTCAAAACTATAATAAGATACCGCCTAACTCTGGTAAGGATAATTATCATCAATAAGTCCAAAAACAGGCCAGGCGCAGCGGTTCAAGCCTATAATCCCACCACTTTGGGAGACCTAGGCAAGAGAATTGCCTCAGTCTGTGGATTTGAGACCAGCCTGGGCAACATGGTGAGACCTCGTCTCTATAATAAATCAAAAAATAAGCTGGGCATGGTAGCACACACATGTAGTTCCAGTTACTTGGAAGACTGAAGCAGAAGGGTCACCTGAGTCCAATAGGTCAAGGCTATGGTGGCTGTGAGCATGCCACTGCACTCCAGCCTGGGTAATAGAGAGAGACTCCAACTCAAAAAAAAGTATTAGCACTGGGAGAAAAGGGAATGCTGCTACACTATTGGTGGGAATGTAAACTACCAGTCCAACCTCTGCAAAAAATAGTGTGGCAATTTCTCAGGGAACTAAAAGTTGGCTCGCATTTGATCCAGCAATCCCACTCCTAGGAATATACGCGGAGGAACATAAATTTCTCTACAAAAAAGACACGCAAATGTGTATTGTTACACTATTCACAATAGCAAAAACATGGAACCAACCCATATGCCCATAGAAAGTGGACTGGATAAAGAAAATGTGGTATATATATATATATATATATATGTATATATATACATATATACATATATATATGATGGAATATCATGCAGCCATAAAGAAGAACAAAATCATGACCTTTGCAACAAGTTGGTTGCAGTTAGAGAGCAACATATTAAGTGAACTATCACAGAAATAAAGAACTGACTACTGCACGTTCTCACTCATAAGTGGGCCCGCAACACTAGTCACATTAGCACAAGGGTGGGAGCAGAAGTCACTGGTCGCTGCTATGGGAAAGAGGGAGGGAGGGAGGACAGAGGAGGGCACATGGCAATACAGTGGATGCCCGGTCCACTGTCGGGAGTGTGAGGGCCAGCTAGAAGCCCAAACTTCACCTGCATGCAGCCTACTTATGCAACAAATCCTCACTTGTACCTCACAACTCTAAAATAATATAAAATAAAGTAAAATATAAAAGATTTGTGGTGACAATTTTAATTGCTTCACATATGATATTGGCAATTATTTTTATTTATTTTTTTTTTTGAGTTGGAGTCTCACTCTGTCGCCCAGACTGGAGTGCAGTGGCCGCTCCCGGCCACCGCAGCCTCTACCTGCTGGGCTCCGGCGATCCTTCCGCCTCAGCCTTCCAAGGAGCTGGAATTACGGGCATGCACTACCACGCCCAGC
>NW_006985030.1:0-524 GCF_000164805.1 Carlito syrichta
ACCAGGGGTGGGGGAACCTGGGTAGAGGATGCCTCCCTGGATCCATGGCCTCCACTCTGCACCCCCAAACCCCTGACCCTGCCCTGCACCCAGACTCCACCCCACATGCCGAGAACCCAGACCCTGGGTCCTGCTCTGCACACCCAAACTTTGCCCTGCACCCCAGACCCTGGACTTGCCCTGCACCCCGGACCCTGGACCCTACCCTGCACCCCCAGATTCCAAACCCTGCCCTGCACCCCAGAACCTTGGACTCCAGCCTATACCCCTGGACCCTCCCGTAAAAACTCAGTACCTTGTCCCTGCCCTGCACCTGGACCCCAGACTCCACCCTGCCCCCCAGACCCTGGATCCTGTCTTGCACCCCCAGACCCTGCACTGCACCCCAGATCATGAACCCTGCACCCCAGAACACCAAACTCCACCCTGCACCCCCAGAGTCTCCTGTACATCACCAGACCTCGGACTGTCCCCTGCACCCCAGACCCCGGACCCTGTCGTGCATCCCTGGGTTCCACCCTGCA
>NW_006985031.1:0-895 GCF_000164805.1 Carlito syrichta
CAGACCGGTTAGCTGACTTAACTTGTCAGTCAGCGAGTGAGTCTACAGGTGAGTTGACTTCTTTAGTTGGCCTGCGAGTGAGCCAACTGGTCAGCTGACTTATCTAGTCACTGGTGAGTGAGCTAACTGGTCAACCGAATTTAGTCGGTTGGCGGGTGAACTGAATGGTCAGAAGAATTTACAAGTCGGCCAGAGAGTGAGCTGACCAGTGAACCAACTTAACTAATTGGCCAGCGATAGAGCTGTCTGGTGTGCTGCCTTAACTATGCTGTCAGCGAGTGAGCCCACTGGTGAGCTGACTTAACTAGTCGACTGGCGAGCAAGGTGAATAGTTAGCTGTCCTGTTGGCTTGCGAGTGAGCCAACAAGTTAGTTGACCTGTTGGCTGGTGAGTGAGCAGACTAATTTGCTGACAGGTAGACAGGCGAGGGAGCTGACTAGTTAGCATACCTGATGGAAAGCGAGCAAGCCCACTAATTAGCTGACTAGCTAGCTGATTTGCTAGCCTACTAGTTAGCTAACTAACTAGCTGACTTGTCAGCTGTCTTAACTAGCTAGCTGACTAGCTAGCTGGCTATCTAACTGATATATCTGGCTAGCAAACAAGCTATCTAGCTCTCTAGCCAGCTGACTTAACTAGCTAGCTAACTGTCTAGTTGGCTGGCTAGCTGACTTAACTAGCAATCTGACTAGCTAGCTGACTAGCTAGCTGTCGTAACTGGCTAGCTGGCTAGCTAGCTGAATTAACTAGCTGATGAGGTAGTTGGTTGACTAGCAGGCAAGTCAGCTGACTTAATTAGCTAGCTACCTTGGCTAGATGACTAGCCAAATGGCTTAACTAGCAGATACCCGGCTGACTAGCTATTGGGTTAGCCGGCTAGCTTGCTAGTGGGCTG
>NW_006985032.1:0-942 GCF_000164805.1 Carlito syrichta
TTTACGAGGAACCAGCTAGTTTAAACATATTGCTTACTAATGATCACTGAACAGGGTTTCATCTCACCATGAAACAGCTAAAACAAGAAAAAGTATTTTCCAGATGCTCAATAATTTATCACCTCTCTTGACTCACATGCAGGGCTGATGTAAAAGACCAAGGTGATGATGTTACATAATGATCAAGCCAGGAAACTTAAAAAAATTATAAAAAAATAAAGCTAAAATTTCAAATGGTTTCAAACAGGACTAAATCTAGTCCTCCTTCTAATTTATATTAAATTAACTTGATCAACATTTTGAATATGCTTAATTGAATTAAATATGATCCATGTACTACACATAAAATTAATGTAAGATCCTCCTTTTTACTGATGACATATTTTGGCAAATAAGTAGCTTTAAAAATGCCATAAAACCCAATGATAACTTATATTATAGAGATCAAATTAGGATTCACTATGCTAAAATTAAAATTATAACTTGAGCAGATTCCATCTAGAATACAAATAGATTACAGTCAATTACTTCACAAAAAGACACTGATTAAGTAACCTAGAGGTATATTTTGATAGTGCTTTCCAGCAGGGTTCATAAGGATGGAAATTTCCTGAACATCAAATGTTCTACACGGATTAACTATGGCGACAGTTTTTCATATATGCATAGGTGACTATTCTGAAAATTTTTAAATAAAGAAATTCTACATTCTTTTTTGAAAAAAAAAATGGCTTTGTCCCACAAGCACTCATATAATTTTTTATTTTATTGGTCTAAAGATTCAAGTCATGTTCTTCTGGCCAAAGGGTGTTAGTCTCAGGTGGTACCACACAATGCAAACACCTCAGATGTTCACCAGAGAGTTCAATATTCCCTAAAGCTCCAACAATACAGTGCTAATTACTAGTTTTCCCAGCATTCCAGCACATGCCTTCATTACAG
>NW_006985033.1:0-719 GCF_000164805.1 Carlito syrichta
AGCTAGCTGGTCAGCTAATTAGTGAGTTCACTCGCTTTCCATCAGGTCAGCTAACTAGTCCGCTCCCTCGCCTGCCAAATGGTCCAGAAATTAGTTGGTTCACTCGCCAGCCAACAGGTAAACTAACTTGTCGGCTCACTCACAAGCCAACAGGACAGCTAACTAGTCACATTGCTCGCCAGCTGTCAAGTTAATTCAGCTCAGCATTTGGCTCGCTTGCCGGCCAACTAGATAAGGGAGCTCACACATCGGGTCACTCATCGGCCAATTATTTAAGTCGACTCACCAGTCAACTCACTCACCAGCTGACTTGTTAATTCTTCTGACCAGTCGCCTCACTCGCCAGCCAACTAAATTCGGCTGACCAGTCAGCTCACTCACCGGTCAACTAGTTAAGTCAGCTCACCAGTCCACTCACTCGCAGGCCGACTAGTTAATTCAGCTGACTTGTTGGCTCAATCACCAGTCAACTAGTAAACTCAGCTGACCAGTCGGCTCACTCACCAGCTGACTCGTTAAGTCAGCTCAACTGTTGACTCGCTTGCTGGTTGACTAGTTAAGTCAGCTAATCAGTTGGCCTACTAGCCCACCAACTAGTTAAGTCAGCTAAACACTTGCTGACAACTGGCTGGCTGGTTCAGTCAGGGAGTTTAGTCAGCTGTCTAGCCAGGTGGCTACATATGTAGCTAGCTGGGAAAGTCAGCTTGCTAGCCAACAGG
>NW_006985034.1:0-1374 GCF_000164805.1 Carlito syrichta
CCTAGGGTGCTGCACACTCCTCTGTAGAGAAAGGCAAAGTTTGGATGAGTAAGCAGATTTAGAGCCGTGATACAATCATTGGCCAGAGTGAATCTAAAGAAATAAAATTGTTCATAAGTATTTTGATGCATATGCTTTCTAAAAGAGGAATTATCTTTTTTGTCCATTTTGTGCAAGAACAGTGTCCCTGGACCCCTGAAGAAGTCATCATTAATTTAGAAACATGGACAAAGTTTGGGGAAAAGTTGAAACTGTATTACACTATCCATGGTCCACCCCACACACACATCCCCCAAAACACATACTCTAGGAATCGCACAAACCCGGCAGGCATGTACACACCAACATTGAGCCGAGAACAATGCCTACAGACACCAGCACAGGATCCACACCAAAACAGTCATATATAAGTGTGCACCCATCATGCACATGATGTGGCAAACAGACACGCAGACACATAGTCACACATGCATGCGCCCCTCACCCCAAATTCGTGTCGGACATGCCATGCATATGCATGTAGAATGTTTGAGCTCAGAAATGCTGAACATACACAAAGACAGTGAAAAGAATTATTGACAAAATTCGAGGGGTGGAGGGGTGGGAAGAGCATGATAATTGCTACACCCAGGTCTCGTGAGCAGCAGAGACTGGAGGGAAGAGCCGCCAAGTGCTTCCCACATGGAGAGCCACTGCCAAGCCCATTGAGCAAAGTACTGGGAGAAGTGTGCCAAGGATTCCTGGTGCAGGCTTCCGGGGAGAGTCGCACATGCCTCTGTGCATGCATAGACATACACACACACATACACACACAAACACACACACACAGACACACACACACTCGGTTCAGGGGCGAATCCACTCCCACAGAATAAAAAAGAGCAAGAGCCTGGCGAGCAGGTGGTGGCTGGGACAGGAAGAGGTCATCACTTTCGCCATAGGCTGCTGCCAGGAGAGCAGTGTGGTTGCTGGGTTGGGGGAGATACCTACCAGAAAGGCAGTGTCCACCCAGGTGTGATCCCTCTTCATCTTAACTTTCATGTTTGCATCTCATTGATGTTTCTGATGATGATGTGGTGAATTCCAGGGGTTCCTTTGTGTTCCACTCAGGTCTAATGAGCCAGTAACCCTGTGACCCACACTCCCTTGGTGGAGGTGGGGGGTCATGGGTGGTGTTGCCATTGGGCTGGAGGAAACAGCCAGGCAGTGGGGTGGAGCTGGTGGGAGCAGCAGCAGAATGGGATCCCTGGCCACCACTCAGACAGCTCACCAGTTGCTCAGCTCCGCCTTCTCACAATACAATTTAATATCATGGAAAATGGAAGGCCACATGTAAAATCAGGCAAGTAAATTCCCCGCTGACCCTTGCCCCGG
>NW_006985035.1:0-474 GCF_000164805.1 Carlito syrichta
GCTGACTAAACTAGCTGTCTTAACCAGCTAGCCAGTAGGCTAGCTAGCTGATTTAACTCATTGACATCACTAGCTAACCAGGTAGCTATCTAGCTGACTTAACTAGCTAGTACCTACGTAACCATTTTGCAAATCAGCTATGTTAACTAGCTGAATTAACCAGCTAGTCAGCTGGCTAGTCAACTGACTTAACTAGTTCACTACCAAACTTCATGCTTGCTAGACAGTTGACTTAGCTTGTGGATTTAACTAGCCATTTGACTAAACAAGCTGATATAACTAGTTATCCAGCTGGCTAGAAAGCTGACTTAACTCACTCTCTAGCTCTCTAGCCACCTGTATAGTTAGCTGACTTAACTAGCTGACTTAATTAGCTAGCCATCTGGCTAGACAACTGACTTAACTAGGTCACTGCCTAGCTAGCCAGCTGGCTAGCCAGCTGACTTAATTATCCTTCTTAACTAGCTGGCCTGC
>NW_006985036.1:0-837 GCF_000164805.1 Carlito syrichta
TGTATGCCATTTGAATACAATGCATGCCATCCCAGTCCATTGCCAGGGTTTCTCCAGGCTTCTTTTGTCTGGATAAAGTTTACCTTCTAGTTATATCTGTGAGTATAGCACTCATTGAGCTCTCACACTGTAACTTCAAAACTGATTTTATATAACTGTGGTAGTTAAAGGATATCTTGTCTAGATATAAAACCTTTGACCCACACTTTCTGTTCTTGCTATTCAAAAAATGTGTTTCGCCGGGCTCGGTGGTTCAGCCTGTAATCCCACGCCTTTGGGAGGCTGAAGTGAGTGGATTGCCTGAGCCCGGGGGTTTGAGACCCGGCTGGGCAGCGAGACCTCATCTCTACAATAAATCAAAAAATCAGCCTGGCGTGGTAGCACATGCCTGTAATTCCGGCTACTCGGAAGGCTGAAGTGGAAGGATCGCCGGAGCCCAGCAGGTGGAGGTTGCGGTGGCTGGGAGCAGCCACTGCACTCCAATCTGGGCGACATAGTGAGACTCCAACTCAAAAAAAAACCAAAAAAAAAAAAAAAAAACCACAAAAATGTGTTCCAAAGTTGTTTTGCTTTGTATGTTGCTGTTAAGAATGCTTATTTCAACTTGACTTCTTTTTCTTATGTTATATGGTTTTTAGTCTGAAAACCCAGAGATTTTTTTGTTTATTATTAAAGTCTTAAAGTTTAGGGGTCTTTTGAGTTGGAGTCTCACTCTGTTGTCCAGGCTGGAGTGCAGTGGCACATTCCTGGCCACGGCAACCTCAACCTACTGGGCTCAAACCATTCTTTCACCTCAACCTTCCAAGTAGCTGGAATTATAGGCACACACCACCACAT
>NW_006985037.1:0-344 GCF_000164805.1 Carlito syrichta
CAGAGAGAGGCCCCCACGTCAGAAGACACGAACTCCGCCAGCACCGTGAGGCAGAGCAGGGGAGTGAGCGAGGTCAGGCCGGGCACCGCCCCTCACCTCACACGCACCAGCCGCGGACCCACGGGCAGCACGAGAAGAGCGGTCCCGCTCGACACGAACGTCCGTCCCTCGCCTGGCGCGAGAGGTCCAACCCGCGAGAGCGCGACGTCACCACATCGGTCACAGAGGCAAAGGCAGCCATCAGAGGTGCCCGCTTGCAGCCTCATCGCCCCCAACCTCGCAGCGGGAGCGACAGAAGAGTCCCTGCACGTGGACGCCTGGCACACATGGCACCGGACCAGCGG
>NW_006985039.1:0-755 GCF_000164805.1 Carlito syrichta
AATTATGCTTCTAAAACCAAAATTCGAGTTTAGCCTTCAGCACGACACACTGAAGTTTTTGGGGGGTTTGAGGACACAGGTAAACCAGATTTCTTATGTTTCCTTAGCATTGGACAGTGCAGTTTCCTGTATATGACGACTCCCATTATCCAGATTCCTACGTCCAAAACCTGATAAGTGGTTTTCTCTTAGCATGAGGCTCTGTAGCTTTTGGGGATGGAGGAATCGTGTAACCAATATTCCTTATTCTTCCATAGAAATAGGTCCTGTAGTGTTATGTATATGAGGACTACCATTGCAGAAATTCCTGCTTCATTCTCAACAAGATGCCAAGACATTTCCTGGTGACCTAGAATTCCAGTTGATTGCCTATCAAGAGAAAGACTCCTAAAAATTTCTTGTCAAATTCGAACACAAGATTCCTGATTTCCATTTGAAAGGACACCCTAAAAATGTGGCGAAATAGAAGCCCAGATTGCTGATTAAACCTTATCAAGAGACCTTGTAGATTTAGGCGATTGAGAACTCCAAGGTCCGGATTCCATTTCCTTTCTCAGCAAGATGCCTTGATTTTCCCTGTCTATGTGAATTCCAAACTCTGTATACAAATATGCAGATTCCCAGATGTTTCCTAGGAACGTGGACTCCATGATTCCTGGTTACATTTTAATAAATCGTACTAAATATTAGGCAACTGTAAAACCCTGTGCCCCTCTCAAAATAAAAGTGGAAATGGAAATTTAAGGATTACCCAG
>NW_006985040.1:0-1663 GCF_000164805.1 Carlito syrichta
TCTGGATACCAAAGGGAAGAGAGAGGGAGAGATAATATATTCATAAGAATATATTTTGAATAGGAAGAATATTCATGATTGCATTTTCATTCATCAAAAGTGTATTCACAAGAAATTATTTACATTTATTAACATACTCCATAATATAGATGTAAAATATGTTATTCAAGAGTATATTCTTAATTCATGCATTCTTTGGGTCACATGTGCCCAGTGACCCCTGTGGGAGACTCTGATAAAACTGATATGTAATGTATTCAAATTGCTGAAAACCACAGATGAGAAAAATCTTGAAGGCAGCTACAGGAAAAATTAATAATTGACATTAAGCATTTACTAATGAGAAGACTATATTCATGGAAAGAATACATCATAAAGAAATTATTTTATTCAAGAATGAATTCCCATAAATATATTTATCTTATGCACCATCAATTTTCCTCTTTCTCTTTTGGATTCCATCTGTAACAGCAGGAATTTGGGTCAGAAGTAGATTGGACATTCCCTAACATTTGCTGTGACTATAACAAATGAAATTTAGTCAGCCTCAAATGTTTAACAGAAACAAATTTAGCATAATAGTTACTCAGCAAATTGGTCACTCAGTGAAATGGCTTTATCAGGGTATTATCAACTACCCAAGTCTGGGTAGCTGGGATTTCTTGTCTCGGAAATTGCTTTGGCTAGGTAAAATGACCTCAAAGCAGAAACTGAGGTAGAAAACTAGGACTGAAGCAATTACATATGTTCTCATTGAAATTTGCATCTGCTTGAAATAATGCAATGAAACCCTACCATCTTTCCAAGTCTAGCTTTGAGAAATAACAAACATGTCATGTGTAGTTTGATTTCGGCTTACTTATTATACTCATTCAATCAACTTTTGACACTCAAAAGTATATATTATGATATGTGTAAAAGCGTGAAATGAGAGAGACAGGAGTTTGGACATTTGAAAACTAAGAAAAGAGTGAGTAGAAAAAAACTAATTTGTTTTAGCAACAAGGGAAAACAGAAAAAATAGTAATAACAACATTACTTGCTTCATATGTCTCTTTTCTATGCCTTTAGGAAGAAAAATTCACCATTTTTCTTTTTAATCAAAGATATTAGTTTTTAGGTCATAGTCTTTTGCCATCCCCTATAGCAGGCAAATCACTTTGAATACTTGACTGGACATTTGATTTTTTAGAATTCTTTCTAAAATCACTACTAAAGCAATGAGATGTATTATCATTGAAACTTACATCTGCAGGGAATAAGGCAAGAAAACCTGTCATCGTTCACACTTGATTGTTTATCTTCCATTCTAATCTACCTTGCCACTCCAGGTTGTATAATCTCATACGTCATAATAAGCTAAATTTAATATATAGTGATATATTAAGAGGACACTTAAAAACAGAGAATATATGGGTCAATGGATCACAGCTACCTTCGAATGTAAATGTGCATTTAAAAATAAGATTTACATTTTATATAGTAGACATATATTTCAAAACATAGTCTTAGGTCCCATGACACATTTAAAGGAAAAAGATATATGAACTCAGAGTTGTAAAATAAAACCACTTAGCCAGGCTCAGCGGCTCAGCCTGTAATCCCATGCCTTTGGGAGGCTGAGGTGAGTGGATTGCCTGAGCCCGTGGGTTCGAGACCCGCC
>NW_006985041.1:0-1450 GCF_000164805.1 Carlito syrichta
GTATCAAGATATTTAAATAAGCTGTCTAACCTACTGTCTATCTAGTTAAGTCACCTAGTTAAGTCAACTTGCTAGCCAGTTGGCTTCTAGGTAGCTGGCTACTTAAGTCAACTGGCTAGACAGCTGGCTAGTTAGTTAAGTCGACAAGTTAAGTCAGCTTGCTAACCAGCTGACTAGCTATATAGCAAGCTAGTTAATTCAGCTGAGTAGCCAGCAAACCAATTGTTTAAGCCAGCTAGTTAAGTGAGCTGAACACCCAGCTAGATAGCTGGTAGCAAGCTTGTTAAGTCAGTTGGGTAGCCAGCAGTCTAGCTAATTAAGTCAGCTGGCTAGCCAGCTAGCTAATTAGGTAGAGTGCTAGTTAAGTCTTCTGTCTAGACAACTGGCTAACTACTTACATCAGTAACTTGAGTCAGCTGGCTACCCAGCTGGCAGGCTGGTTAAGTCAACTAGTTAAGTAAGCTGGCTAGCCAATTGGCTAGTTAGGTAGCAAGCTAGTTAAGTCAGCTGGCTAGCCGACTGGCCAGCTAGTTAAGTCAGGTACTTAATTCAACTGGCTTTCCAGATCTCTAGCTAGGTAGCTAGCTAGTTTAGTCAGCTGGCTAGCCAGCTGGTTAGCTGTTTAAGTCAGTTAGTTAATTCAGCTGGCCAGCCAGCTGGCTAGCTTTTTAAATCGGCTAATTAATTCAGCTGGCCAGCCAGCTGGCTAGCCAGTTAGCTAGCTGGTTAAGTCAGCTAGTGAAGTCAGCTGGCTAACCAGCTGTCTATCATTGCAGCTATCTAGTTAAGTCAGCTGGCTAGCCAGCTGGTTGGCTAGTTAAATTACCTAGTTTAGTCAGTTGGCTAGCCAGCTACTAGTTAGTTAAAAAGTTAGTTAAGTCAAATGGCTAGACAGCTGGGTAACTAGTTATTTCAGCTAGTTAATTCAGCTGGCTAGCAAGGTAGCTTGTTAAGTAGGTAGTTGCCGGGAGCCACAATCACTAGTAAAAGTAAGGTAAAAGGGACCTGATAACAGGAAAAACGCCAGCTGGGAGCAAGGCCCCAGTAAGATGCTGCCATGACGAAGGCAAAGCCCCATGGATCCTGTTGATGGACTTTCCCTAACTTTGAAGGATTGCGTGCATAGGCTTGAGAATATTCCCTCTTTAATTGAGATAATAGATGCGCAAATGGATGATGGCATTTGACAGCAAAAATTATACATAGGCATAATGGAAGTGAGATTGCAGCAAAAAGGGTACCCCTTAGAATGTGCAAGGATGTGGAATTAGCAATAAACCTATGTATCAAAATGTAAAAAGGGTTCAAAAGCAAAAAATTTCCCCCCTGAAGGGATAATGGAATGCAAATTTTGAAACCTTCAGCTAAAAAGGAAAAACAAGTACTTCCTCACACTCTTTATAAGTAACAACATTGACAGTTGTGATGGATGAGAAAGTGGGAAATTGAG
>NW_006985041.1:1788-5493 GCF_000164805.1 Carlito syrichta
AATGTTTATTATTGATGTAGGTATTAGTTAAATAGAAGGAATAGGAAATAATTAAGTTTTAAGATAAACTTAAAATTATATACACTTAATGTAGGTTTAAAATTAAATACATTTAGGATTAGAAATAAGATTAATTTCATATATAAGTGTAGATTTAGACATAAATTTTGTTTAGAAATATAAAATGTAAAATGGGTAGAATTAAGAAAATAGATTAGTAAAGGAAAAGAAATAGAATAGTGAAGGGAAGAGATTCAGTTGGCCTAGAGGTCACAGGATGTGGCTGATAAATTGGCAGCTGGTGTTTTGTTACACCACTGGTAGCAGGAAGGAACAAAATGAGACTTGTAAAGGTCAACTTCCCCATAAACAAAAGAAAAAACATGATGTAAACATTTAATGTGTAATATTTTGTGGGTAGGGGGGTCAGTAAAAAACTATATAAGCTTGTAAGAGTTGAATAAAAAATGGCAGAGTCTTGAACTCTCCCCAGGAAGAAGGATCCTGTCGTGTTCGTCTTTTCTTTTTTGCTGCTTCCCGATTCCCCCATCTCAAGCCCTGACTCTCTCCTGGAGCTGGACTCCAGCAGGTAGTTATGTCAGCTAGCTATCTATTTAAGTCAGCTACTTAAGTTGGCTAGCTAGATAGTTAGGTAGGTAGCTAACTATTTATTTTGGGTAGTAATGTCAGCTGGCTATCTAGGTAGCTAGCTAGTTTAGTGAGCTATTTAAGTCAGCTGGCTATCTAGTTAAGTCAGCTAGTTAAGTCAGCTGGCTAGCCAGCTGCCTAGCATGGTAGGCAACTAGTTTAGTCAGCTGGATAGCCAGCTGGATAGCTAATTAAGTAACCTAGTTAAGTCAGCTGGTTAGTCAGTTGGATGGGTAGGTAGCTAGGTACTTAAGTCAGCTGGTAAGCCAGTGGGATACATAGGTAGCTAGCTAATTAGGTCAGCTGGCTAGCCAGCTGGCAAGCTAGTGATGTCAGCTAGTTAAGTCAGCTGACTAGCCAGCTGGCTAACGAGTTAAATGATGTAGTTGAGTTAGCTGGCTATCCAGCTGGCTAGATGGTTAAGTCAGCTAGTTATTTTAACTGGCTAGTCATCTGGCTAGCTAGGTAGCTAGCTGGTTAAGTCAGCTGGATAGACACCCGGCCAGCTGGTAATATCAGCTAGTTAAGTCAACTGGCTAGCTTCCTGGCTAGGTAGGCAGCTAGCTAATTAAGTGAGCTGGCTAGTCAGCTGGCTATCTAGTTAAGTCAGCAAGTTAAGTGAGCAGGCTAACTTGCTGGCTAGCTAGGTGACTAGTTAGTTAAACTGGCTGTCTAGCCAGATGGCTATATAGTTAAGTCAGCTAATTAAGCCAGCTAGTTAACCATTGGCTAGCTAGGTGGCTAGCAAGATAAGCCGGCTGTTTAGCAGGCTGGTCAGTTAGGTGGACAGTTAGTTAAGCCGGTTGGCTAGTCTGCTGACCAGCAGGGTGGCTTCCTAGTTAAGCTGGCTGGCAATCTAACTGTCCACCCATCCGACTGGCTATTTAAGCCATCTGGCTATCCAGTTGGTCAGCCCGCTAGCTAGCTAGCCTGCTGCCTAGTCAGCTAGCCTGCTGCCTAGCCATCTAGCCAGCCAACTATCTAGCTAGTTAAGGCAGCTGACTAGCCATCTAGCCAACCAGGTAGTTAGCTAGTTAAGTCAGCTGGCTAGCCCGCTAGCCAGCCAACTATCTAGTCAACTAGCTAAGTCAGCTGTCTAGCTAGGTAGCTTGTTAAGTCAGCTAGCAAGTCAGCAAACTATTCAGCTATCTAGTTAAGTCAGCTAGCTAGTCAGTTTTCTAGTCAGCCAGCTAATTAAGTCAGCTAGGTTTTCAGCTAGCTATTCAGCTAGATAGTTAAGTGAGCTAGCCAGCTAACTACCAAGTTAGCAAGCTAGTTAAGTCAGCTGGTTAGACAGCTAGATAGCTTGTTTTCTAGCTACTTATGTCAGCTGGATAATCAGCTAGGTAGTCAGCTAGCTAGTTGTCAGCTTGCAAATCAACTAGTTACTTAGCTAACTAGTTGGCTAGCAACTCAGCTAGCTGGTCAGCTAACTAGTGGCATCGCTCGCTTTCCATCAGGTCAGCTAACTAGTCAGCTCGATTTCCTGCCAACCAGTTAGCAAACTAATCAGTACTCTCACCAGCCAACAGGTCAACTAACTTGTCAACTCACTCACTGGCCAACAGGAAAACTAACTAGTCGGCTTCCTCACCAGCCATCTAGTTAAGTCAGCTTACCTGTTGGCTCGCTTGCCAGATGACTAGTTAAGGAAGCTCACTCGTCGGCTAATTGGCCAGCTGACTAGTTAAGTCTGCTCAATGTTTGGCTCAATTGCTGGTCAACTAGATGTCTTTTGAGCTGTTTTATCACTTAACAGCTGACTTAATTTATCTGACCAGTCAGTTCACTCGCTGGCCGATTAGTTATTTCAACTGACCAGTTGCCTCACACGCTGGCCGACTACTTAAGTCAGCTGACAAGTCGGCCCACTCGCCGGCCAACTAGTTAAGTCAGTTGACAAGTCAGCTCACTCACCAGACAACTAGTTAAGTCAGCTCAACTGTCGGCTCAATCGCAGACCGACTAGTTTATTAAGCATCTGGTCATCCTACTAGCTGGCCAACTTGTTGAGTCAACTACTAGCTGGCCAACTTGTTGGCCAACTAGTAGGCCAACTTGTCAGCTGATAAGTTAGCTCAGCTAACTAGTAAGCCGACTAGTTAGCCCAGCTAAATTGTTGGCCAACTAGTCGGCTAAATAGTTCAGCAAACCAGCATGCCAACTAGTTAACCGAGCTAACTAGTGGGCCAACTCATCAGTCAACTAGTTGACCCAGCTAACTAGTCGGCCGACTAATCGGCCAACTTGTTAAGCCAGATAACAAGTCAGCTGAGTAGTCAGCCAACGTGTTAAACCAGTTAAATTGTCAGCTGACTCGTCAGCCAACAAGTTAAGTCACCTAGCTAACTCTTAATCTAACTAGTTGAGTCAGCTAATTTACTCATTTACCTACTAGATAAAACAGTTAGCTAACTCGTTATTCACCTGAATGGCCAGCTGCCTAGCTTGTTTATCAAGTAGTTAAGTCAGCCTGCTTACCAGCTTACTAGCTTGTTTAGTCACCTCGTTAAGTCAGTTGGCCAGCCAACTCACTAGCTAGTCAAAAAGCTACTCAATTAAGATGGCTACACAGCTGGCAAGCTAGTTATTTCAGCTACTTAAGTCAGCTGGCTAGCTAGGTAGCTAGCTATTTAAGTCAGCTAGCTATGTCAGCTGGCTAGCTAGTTAAATCAACTAGTTAAGTTGGCTAGCTAGCTAGATTGCTAGCTAGGTAGCTAGCTAGTTATTTCAGGTGTTAAAGTCAGCTGGCTATTTAGGAAGCTAGCTAGTTATGTCAGATAGTTAAGTGAGCTGGTTAGCTAGTTAATCAGCAAGTTAAGTCAGCTGGCTAGCCAGGTGCCTAGCTGTGTAGCTAGCTTGTTAAGTCAGCTGGCAAGCCAGCTGGCTAGCTAGTTAAGTCACCTATTTAAGTCAGCTCGCTAGCCAGCTGTTTAGCTAGGTAGCTAGGTTGTTAACTCAGCTGGCAAGCCAGCGGGATACATAGGTAGCTAGCTATTTAAGTCAGCTAGCTAGACACCTGGGTGGCTAGTGATGTCAACTAGTTAAGTCAGCTGG
>NW_006985042.1:0-692 GCF_000164805.1 Carlito syrichta
AAAAGGATGGTATGATCTCCCTTCTGAAATAGGAAGACTTGAGGCAGCACAACAGTTTACAGTTCATCTGCTACTCAAAAATGGTAAAACCCAAATTTCTTTCCACTTTGAATCATGACTCAGCTATCCAGCAGAGCCAAGTTGCTGTAACAAGGAGTAATAATGCCAGCACCCTTTCAGAATAAATTCTGTTGTGTGAGTCATTCGATTACTCTCCTCACTTTGACTTTACCTTGGTGAAAGAGCAATGGTAGACAGCTGTTAAACCTCCTACACAATACAACGTCTGTGCCTTCCACTATTAAGAACCAGTCCCGTTGACACAAAAACAACTATGTGATTAAGAGGGTCAGCACAAGAATAACAATGGGCTCTGGTGAAGGCTGTATCTCAAACAGGGTACAAGAGGCAGGTCCCAGGAAGACCAGACATGCGCTACAGTCCTACATCCATGTTTGGTTTTCCCAGTAGCGCAGCAATTGTTGTTTACCGGAAGAGAGTATCTCAAAAGGTTGGCATGAGGCATGAACTCCTTGGTAGACTTGAAGAACGAAGCATGAACTCCTTGGTAGAACGAGGCATGAACTCCTTGGTAGACTTGAAGAACGAGGCATGAACTCCTTGGTAGAACAAGGCATGAACTCCTTGGTAGACTTGAAGAACGAAGCATGAACTCCTTGGTAGAACGAGGC
>NW_006985043.1:0-563 GCF_000164805.1 Carlito syrichta
ACCCAAATCCAGGACATAGAAGACAAAAAGATATTACAAAATAATCAATGAAACAAAAAGCTGGTTCTATGAAAGGATAAACAAGATTGATGGTCCCTTAGCTAGAGTGACCAAGAAAAAGAGAGAAAAAGCCCAAATAAACACAATCAGAAACACAAAAGATGAAGTCACATCTGATCCTGAAGAAATACAAAAGATCATTAGAGACTACTATGTACACTTGTATGGAAACAAACTTGAAAACCTTTCAGAAATGGAGGACTTTCTGTCATCACACAACCTACCTAGGTTGAAACAAGAAGAAATTGAGACTCTAAATAGACCAATAACAATCAAGGAAATTGACTACATAATAAGAAAACTACCACCAAAAAAAGCCCTGGACCAGATGGCTTTCCAGTAGAATTCTACAAGACATTTAAGGAGGAGCTTATACCAATCCGACTGAAGGTATTCCAGGCTATTGAGAAAGATGGAACTCTCCCCAAATCATTTTACGAAGTTAACATCACATTGATACCCAAGCCAGGTAAAAACCCAACAAAGAAAGAGAACTACAGGCC
>NW_006985044.1:0-4726 GCF_000164805.1 Carlito syrichta
CAATCCCCCTACTGGGAATATACCCTGAAGAACACAAATCACTCTATAAAAAAGATACCTGCACACGTATGTTTATCGCAGCATTGTTCACAATAGCAAGAACCTGGAACAACCATGCTGCCCATCAAAAGAGGACTGGATTAAAAAAATGTGGTACATATACACGATGGAATACTACGCAGCCATAAAAAAGAACAAAATCATGAATTTCGCTGCAACCTGGATGGAACTAGAGTCTATAATACTGAGTGACCTCTCACAAAAACAAAAATCCGAATATCACATGTTCTCACTCATATAATGGCCCTTGAACATCCAATGCAATACTATGAGAAAATGACGGATGGTACTGGGAAACTATGGGGGGGAGGGGGATGGGATTAACAGTAGCAAATATCTGTCGGGGGATGGGAAAACACTTCTTATCTACAGGGTGCCTGAATGAAACGTCATTGTACACCTACCCTTAACTGTACCCCACAAAACCATAATAAAAAATACTGATTAATGAAAAAAAAATAAAAAAAATAAAAAAAAATAAAATGTATCCAATATAAAAAAAAAAAAAAAAAAAAGATGTGGGGTACAATTCAGGGTTAGGTATACAAATGTTCGTTGTGGAGGTACCCGTGTCGATGAGGTGCACCCCTCCCTTCCCTTGGCAGTTTCCTATTACTGCCAATCCCACTCCCTCCATCCCCTGGCAGAAGGCATCTTTAAAACATTATGATGATCTGAACCTGCCACCCTTGGGCCAAGCCACCAGGGAGGCCCAGGGCCCAGATGGGAGGAAAAGCAGCATCCTGTACCAGGTGGGGGCGGGGTCGGGGCTGAGCTGACCCTACCTTCTCTGGACTGGCCTTGGAAACAAATGTCAGGCCTGGGTTCCCTGCCAGGGTATATTTTGGACTGATGGTGGTTGTAATCATTTTCTAATGTTCTGGGAAGTGAAATTGGACTTGATTCTCCATTGTGGGAGCAATATTCATCTGTAAGAGGAAACCATGCAAAGAGAGGAAACCGGGAAGCTTCAAAGCAAACGGGCTAAAGACAGCCATACATGGTGACAAGAGAAGTCAGGAGAATAGCAGGAGAAGGGCTGGCCTGGTTGTTGTAATCCCTCAGATTTAGAATTGGGAAATCACAACCCATCCAAAATGCTGTATAACCCACACCTCACTTCTATCTGGCCAGGGAAGGCATCGTGGAATTCCCAGCAGCAGGTCACCTTCCTAATTCTATTTCTTGGATCACGTTTAAATGAACATTTCTCAAAGAGACACCAATGAGTGGCTCAGGTGCAGTCTTCCAGTGTGTAGGTGGCAAGGCCCTAACCGGAGTCCATCTCTCACCTGTGGAGAGACTCCAGCAAGAGGAAGAGCATCTCTGGGTCTCCACTCTGTCCTCCGTAGAAGGAAGATAATAGTGAGGCTGATCTTTGCTGAGGAATTGTCTGCACCTGGCTTGTTACCCTCTAATGGAATCCTCAGAAAGCCCATGAGGTGGGTCCCAGCTGTGGCAAGTAGGTTCTCCAGAGGCTGACACTGAGATGGACTGTGGGGTGCAGGGAACTGATTAGGGGACCATACCTGTGAAAGGGGAGAGGAAGCAGGATTGGGCAAAGGGGACAAAGCCTCAGTTGACTCAGCAAAGAGCCTGGGCAAGGCCTAGCAGTGTTCCCACATCAGGAATAAAAGGTCAAGCCTCTGTATCCCTCCTATCACTCTGTCACTAGCTGCAACATCACCCAAAAGGGCATGGCCTTGGCTCTGTAGTGGCTAACAGTTGGTGTCAGCTTGATGACCACAGAGTCCCAGGCGCTAGGCAGCACAGGGTCTGGAGAGTGCATGCTTATGTCTGTCACCCTGTATTTTCCTTGCTCTGCAGGTGAGGGAAGAGCGCAGAGACATTCTCCACTAGAAGTGAGAATTGGAATCAACTCCATTTACTCCTCTGTAAGATGGGAAGGTTGGACTTAGCATTCAGGGCACCTCCAACCCTAAAATGTCCAGGTTATTCTGGTCCTTGGCACTGTCCCAGATAGCCAGCCTTGCTCTGGCCTTGGGGACTGGCTTGGCTGTGTGGTGAACCAAAGTGTGATTCTCCAAAAGGAAGAGGTCCCCCAGGTGAGGGTTGTACAGCCTGGGACAAAGTCCCAAGGACTCAGCTATGCACTCACCCTGTCTGGATATAGAACAAAGGGAAGGTGACCTGGAGTGAAGGTGGAGGGCAAGAGGTGTACTGAGACCCTGCAGAAGTTCACAGGGTCCTAGCCACACATGACAGGATGTTAACTATGACATCACAGCTATGGTTGTCAGCACTGCCCAGAGACAATAAGGACATGGAAGGCACACTGAACCTCTTCATTTGCCTCCAAGCCTCCATGCACACCTTGCCTGGCATTGAAAGGACCAGGCAGGGCCCAGTGACTCAGCCTATAATCACAGCAGTTTGGGAGGCTGAAGAGAGTGGATTTCGCCTGAGCCCACAGGTTTGAGACCTGCCCGGGCAACTTGACGAGACCTTGACTCTACAATAAATCAAAAATTAGCTGGGCATGGTGGTGTGCACCTGTAGGTCCAACTACTTGGAAGGCTGAAGCAGAAGGATCACTGGAGCCCAGCAGGTCGACACTAGGGTGGCTGTGAGAGTGTTGCGGCCCTCCAGCCTGGGCGATGGAGTGAGACTCTACTCAAAAAAAAAAAAAAAAAGAAAGAAAGAAAGAAGGAAAGAAAGAATGACCTGTGCATGAGATCTCATGGCTACTGCTGGTGCACTTCAAAAATTAACGGAAAGTAGGATACATGCCTGAAACATAGGGAAATGTCACATTTCCTAAAGAAGAAAGAACCAACACTGAAAACTGCAGACTGTTCAACTGGATATGGCCACTGAACCAGATCCCTGGCATAGGTTTAGACACTCAGGACAAAGGAGATGGTGACCATCAGAGCCATCATGAAACTGTATGTAAATTCAACAACAGCCCAACACACACTCATTTCCGTTATTGTTGTTCTGAAAGAGAAGAAAGAATATTGTAACCGTAAATAATCTTGATTTGGAAAAATATTTGTCTCTGGAGGAGAGACTAGAGGAATGGTGAAGTTGAACATCTGGAGACCTGAGGTGGGATGGGATGGGAGGGCCAACTCTGCTCCTGTTCTCTGAATTCCAAAGTCTCACCCAATTAGGACTCATGTGAAGTGGAAGACTATTCCAACATGCTGAGCTCCCAGATGTGAGGTATGTGGCTTGAGATCTACAGTTCTTGCCCATTGTCCTGCAATTTTACCAGCTGGGCATTGTCTTCTTTGTTTTACAGATATGAACACAGAGACTCTGCAAGGCTAGGACTTTGACCTCACTCAAAGTCATACAGCCAAAAGTAGTGGACTTGAATAGTCCAACTTACGGTTTTTCAACTTTAAAACTTTATGGTGGCCAGGCTCGGTGGCTCAGCCTGTAATCCCAGCACTCTAGGAGGCCAAGGTGAGTGGAATGCCTGAGCCCATGGGTTTGAGACCAGCCCAGGCAGCTTGGTGAGACCTCGTCTATATAATAAAATAAAAAATAGCTTGGTGTGGTAGCGCACGTCTGTAGTTCTGGCTACTCAGAAGGCTGAAGTAGAAGAATCGACCAGTCGGGTTGGTCAATGCTGGGGTGGCTGTGAGCATGTGTGCCACTGCAACCCAGCCTGGGCAAAGAAGTGAGTCTCCAACTTAAAAAAAAAAAAAAAAAAAAACCTTTATGGCTTTAGTAGAAACCGTACTCAGAACCCAAACAACCATTCTGTGTTTTACTTTCAGCAAAGTATCCAATAAACTACACGAGATATTCAAAACTTTATTTCAAAGTGAGCTTTGAGTCCAATGACTTTGCCAAACAGTAGACTAATGTAAGTGTTTTGAGCATATTTAAGTTAGGCTGGCCTAAGCTAGGATGCTAAATGTGTTATGTGTATTAAATGCATTTTCAACTTAAGATAGTTTTATATGATGGGTTATTGAAACATAGCTCATTGTATGTCTAAAAGCATCCATATAACGATGACCATAAACCAGAGATGAGGATTGCCAAAGAAAGGAAATAGAGACCAAACAGCACAGGAGATGGGACCAGGGCACTTCAAGCCAGGTAGGCAAGATAGAGCCAGTTCTGGAAGAACTGCTAAGAAGCAAGCTAAGTTTCCACGTGGGCTTTTCTGTGTTCCCTTGGAGGAGGGCTGGTCTTGCTGAAATAACCAAGGACAGAGAAAACATGAGGGGGTTTATAATCTCCATTTTATACATGAGGAAACAAAGTCAGAGAACAGAAGTAAGCAGCTTACCCAAATTGAAAGTGATGAAATTCTGAGCCCAGAGTCAAGGTCTTGTGTCTCCTCATTAATGAAATTGGAGTTATGGTACATGTTCCACTTGTCTTTGGTGCTATTTTAAGGACCCAGATAAGACCCAGTTGCTATATATTTGAGTGAACAAGAGGCAGGAATGTGAACCAGGCCCAATAGATAAAAGTGAATTCAAATCTGGCTGAGCAGTACCGATCAATGAGTTACTATTTGCCCAGGAGGCAGCCCTGATGTGATGCTGGCTGCATGGTTCGCGCCAACATGACCTCCAACATCATTGCACAGGTACTTGAGATATCAGCTTTGGAGGCCAAACAGCATGGGAAGAGAAGTTGTGCCTTCATGCTTTATTACAGCAGGAGGCTCAAAAAG
>NW_006985045.1:0-4773 GCF_000164805.1 Carlito syrichta
CGCCCAGCTGATTTTTTGATTTTATTGTAGAGATGAGGTCTCGCTGCCCAGGTGGGTCTCAAACCTGCGGGCTCAGGCAATCCACTCACCTCAGCCTCCCAAAGGCGTGGGATTACAGGCTGAGCCCTTTAGTTTTACCTAAACAAAAACTGTAGAAAAGAAAGCCTAAGTACTTGCAATGTATGCTAAATAGTTCAATAAAAAGAAGTACTCTGTAGCCATTACATAAATTATTACATTTCAATTAAAACTGTCACATCAGTGTTTTTAAATGCTTTTATATTAAAGAAAGTACAGCATGATATGCTACCAAATGTTTCACCAACATTGAACTGTAAAAAGGCAATTCCTTTATTGCCAATTAACAATTCAGGCACCAGCAAAGCTCCTTTTCAACTATGATATGTACATAGTAAGTTGCCATCTTGTAGAAATTTCATGATTGACTAGGTAAATGGGATTGTATGTTAAGCACATCAAGAAAATTTTTAACATTATACTTAAGTGTTGCTAGAGATTGAGAAAAGCATTTATCCCCTACTGAAGAAGCTGCAATCCTTTGCTCTTCCGTGGCTCTGAGAACTAGGTCACACTAAACATCAATACCCATATGTTTACCTTTGCTCATGTGTATTTGTGAGCTTCCATTTTCCAGAAATAATGGTCTAAGATATTTGGAAAAGTTCTCTTGTTGAAAACAACTAGGTTGTTGTGTAGCACATATTTTAAAAATCTTTTTAGAAACATCTAAAAGCCAACAAGATAGTAAGACATTATTAGGCCAAATTCTAAGAAACATTAGTGTCTAAAGAGCAAATAACCTGGAAGCACTTTTGGTCTTGAGTGAATATTATTACTGATTTTCTGATATGGAAATAATGCATAAAATAATAAAATAAAAACCACAAAGGATGGCAATCTAACAGAATATCCGTTATACAAAAAGAGGACTCTTCTGGGTTAAGGGAGGAATATATGTAAACAACTCAGTGGAAAAGTAAACACTGTGCTTTAAAATTCTTCTAGTGACAATCAAGCCTTTCCTTGCATTAAGGTGGTTTACAACAAGTTATGTCTCCAGGTTATTGGTCAAAACAAATGTCAAGTCTCTCAGAAGAGACCACATTCAAGGTTGCATATTGCTCCAATTTAAAAAATATAATACACACACAGCTAGTGATGTTTTGTCATAAGTAGACCCTACGAGAAAAAGATATTAGTAAGAGAAGACAACTAGGGAAAGATAGAAGTCAAATGTTAAGAAAACCCGTGGAACCCTGTAAAGATAGTTTAGACAAATTCTAAACCTAAATCATCTCATTGGAACTGTAGAAAAGAAATGACTATCAAAACTTAGAAGAGTCTGTGGATGGGTGAGGGGAGTAAAATACTTTCATTTTAGTTCTCCTTTTAAAGATCTTTTACATGTTTGGTTAGATAAATGCTGAGATTTGTTTGTTTGTTTACTGGGTATTGTGAATGGAATTGTGTTTTGTGTTTAGTTCTCAGCCTGCTTGTTGTTGATATATAGAAATTCAACTGTCTTTTGTGCACTCAATTTGTATCCTGAGACTTCACTGAAATTGCTTATGAGTGCGAGGAGGTTTTTGACAGTCTTTCTAGTGTTTCTAGGTATGGAATCATACCATTTGCAATGAGATGGATTTTTTGAAGGTAACAGAAATTATATAATTTTCCACACTGTTCCTTTTGAATGGTACATTCAATCCTTTCTTATTTTAAGTTATTTTTTGATACATGAGTTTTTGTTCCTGTCATATTGCTATTTGGAGGCTGATTTGCATGCTAGGGTTTTGTTTGATTTCTATGGTAAATGAAGTCTGTGTTTACTTATTAGTTTTTATGATGAGTGGAACCAATTTTTTTTTTTTTTATTCTTTGCCTGGAACCTTCTTAAGCATCTCCTGAAGTGCTCTTTTGCAAGTTGCGTATTCCTTAGAGATTGGATGTCTGGGAAGGATATAAATTCTCCTTTATTAATAAAACTTAGCTTGGTGGGGTAGGTCATTCTTAGTTGAAATTTCTTTTCTTTAAGAATGGCAAGCTGGGCTCAGTGGCTCAGCCTGCAATCCCGAACCTTTGGGAGGCTGAAGTAAGTGGATTGCCTGAGCCCGCGGGTTCAAGACCCGCCTGGGTAGCGAGACCTCATCTCTACAATAAATCAGAAAATCAGCTGGGCGTGGTAGCGCATGCCTGTAATTCTGGCTACTTGGAAGGCTGAGGTGGAAGGATTGGCGGAGCCCAGCAGGTCGAGGCTGCGGTGGCTGGGAGCAGCCACTGCACTCCAGTCTGGATGACAGAGTGAGACTCCAACTCAAAAAAAAAAATGGTAAATATGAGACCCAGTCCCTTCTGCCTTATAAGCTTTCTTGAAAAGTTTGTTGTGATTCTGATGAGTCCTTCTTGATAGGGGATCTGTTCCTTCTCTTAACTGTCTTTAGGGTTTCTTCTTTTACACTCACCTTGTCACGTCTGATTATGTGCCTTGGGGATTGTCTTCTTATGTAATACATCATAGGAGTTCTCTGAATCTCTTGCTTCTACATGGCCACCTCTACTGAGAAAGGGAAAGTTTTCTTGGAAGGTTTTGTCCAAGGCATTTTCAGTATCTTTTTCTCTCTCAGGGATGAAAATCAACCATAGATTTGATCTCTTTATATAATTCCAGACCTCACATAGGCTTTGCTCATTCTTTCTATGTCTTTTTTCCTTGTTTTTGTCAGACTAGGTTAGTTTCAATCCCCATGTTCTGAGACTCTTTCTTCTCCCTGTTTACTTTGGTGCTAAGGCTTGGTTTTGTGTTTTGAAAAATATGTTTTTTATTTCCAGAAACTGAATTTGTTTGCTTGTTGGTTGGCTTTTTAGAAAGGCTGAGTCAACTTTCACTTCCTGTAGTGTTTTTGTGGCCTGGATAATTTGTATGTTCACTTTGTCATGGATCGTGCTGAGTGTCTTTGGCAGTCACAGTCTGAATTCTATGTCTGTCCTCAGGGGCAGGGTGTTCTGGATGGGTTTCATTGCTTGGGATCTGGGAAGTCCCTTTGTGGGTGTCAACTCATTAAGACTTTGGATATTGCTTTTTTTTTTTTATTTGTTCTTCCTCAAATATGAGGGTAGACTCTTCTCTATTTTTGTTTTGTTAATTTTTTTATTAGATAAAGTTGCTACTATTGGGGTGGTGGTTTGTGATGCATTTCTACCTAACTTATCTCCTCAGGTTAGCCTGTGATGGGGCAGAGGTGGCAATAAGAGTGGTGAACTGTCATTGTTTCACTGTTGCAGTCTGGTGGGGGCAGGGTGAATCCTTTCCTCCAGTTCAGAGGCTTTCCATTCAGTCTCAGACAAACACCAAGGGCTCTGGCTCTCCAGGAGCTCTGGCCATCTCCTCTCCAACCTACATGTATCATCAGCAGGATTGTCAGGCAGCCAGATGCGACCCTGGGTCTTTACTATGGCACAGGTTCTCTTAGAGGGGTGGTGTGACCTACTCTCATCCTGGTGGGACTGCCCCTTTCTCCACAAGTAGGAGGGAAGCAGCTGTTTTGTTAGGTGAGAGTTGGTGTTTCTCCCTCAGTTCATAAGTGGGCAGGACTGCTGTGGCCATGTTGCACAGAGATGAACTGCTTCCAG
Organism: Carlito syrichta; assembly: GCF_000164805.1. Taxonomy (NCBI): domain Eukaryota; kingdom Metazoa; phylum Chordata; class Mammalia; order Primates; family Tarsiidae; genus Carlito; species Carlito syrichta. The sequence goes on from NW_006985045.1 coordinate 3,652, forward strand.
TTTCCACCCTGCTCCATGAGAGGAGTTACTGCAGTAATGTTGACTCTGAGGGTAAGCTGCATTGTCATGGTCTAAGGCTGATGCCTCTGTTCTCTTTCCAGGCAGCTCCCTGTGCCTGACTGGTTCTAAAGACTTAGTGTGAGGGCCTGGGCTTTCTCTCCCTTGGCTGACACTTCAAAGGCTTGTATAAGGTATTACAAACAGAATCAAAAATAAAAACAAAAACCTATCACTTTCACTTACTCCTTTCTTCTGCAAGAGTGCTTTCCTGATGTCGTAATGGGGCTACTTCTAGGGTTGACCAGAATTGCAACTGGTCATCCTCCACATCCCCAGGTGACTATCTGATCAACTTCATTTATTGTTTTCAAGTCCACCCTAGAAGCCCTGGGCCTTCTTCACTGAGGTTTCTTTGCTGAAAGCTGCAATAATGTAATGTTCTCAGTTGGCCCTCTTAACTTTATCTTTTTAAAATTTAATTGAATTATTATTATTATTTTAAAATCAGAGTCTCACTTTGTCACCCAGGCTACAGTTAGTGGAGTGATCACAGTTACATGCAATCTCAAACTCCTAGACCAAAGCAATCCTCCCAAGTAACTAGGACCACAGGCGTTAACTACCAATACTCATTAATTTTTGTAAGCTTTTTGATTTTTTGTAGAGATAAGGTCTCACTATGATGCCTAGGCTGGTCTCAAATTCCTGAGCTCAAGAAATTCTTCTGTCTCAACTTCCCAAAGTTCTGGGATTATAAAAATGAGCCACCATGACCACCCACCCTAGAATTCTTAGTCCATTAAAAATGTCTTAAGTATTAAAGTGGTAAAAGTCCACTCCAACAACAAAAACTAAATTTCAATTTAAGAATTTGTACAATTTAAATTTCACATAAGTAAATAATATTTTTGGTGTGATTATCCTAAATATTCTAGGAAAAAGGGATAGAAATATATAGAAAAAATAGAATTAGAGAGATTGAGTCAAAATATGAGCAATGATTTATGAAAATAATAAAAGAAAAGGAAATCTGCTGTGGGTTTATATGATGGGTTATACTCTTAATGAACAGTTCTATTCAAGGAACGTTTGTTTCCCTGCTTGCTGGTAATGATGTCAGCC
>NW_006985046.1:0-4524 GCF_000164805.1 Carlito syrichta
CTGGTTTGAACCACTGCCCATGACCATGAGCTACTTTTTATCTTGCATTGAAAATGAAGATTTTATGTGGGTGTGGTATTGCTACAAGAAAGGCATACCTATAGACTCTCATAATTTGAGGAATAATGAAGACATGGTATGACAACTTAGAGCAAAAAGAAGGTGAAGGATTTCAAGATAAGAAATTTAAGGCCAGCCAGGCAAGGTGGCTTAAATCTATAACCCAGCATTTTGGGAGGCCAAGATGAGAGGATTGCCTGAGCCCATGGGTTCAAGACCAGCCTGGGCAACTTGGCTAAACCTCATCCCTACAGTAAACGTTTTAAAATAGTTAGGTGTGGTGACACACACCTGCAGTCCTAGCTACTTGGAAGGTTGAGGTGGAAGGATTGCCGGAACCCAGTTGGTCCTGGCTGTAGTGACCATGAGTGTGCCACTGCATTCCAGTCTGTGTGACAGAGTAAGAATCCAAATTTTAAAAAACGAATTTAGCTGGGCTCGGAGGCTCAGCCTGTAATCCCGTGCCTTTGGGAGGCTGAGGTGAGTGGATTGCCTGAGCCCGCGGGTTCGAGACCCGCCTGGGCAGCAAGACCTCATCTCTACAGTAAATCAAAAAAATCAGCCGGGGGTGGTAGCACATGCCTGTAATTCCGCCTACTCGGAAGGCTGAGGTGGAAGGATCGCCGGAGCCCAGCAGGTCGAGGCTGCGGTGGCCGGGAGCGGCCACTGCACTCCAGTCTGGGCAACAGAGTGAGACTCCAACTCAAAAAAAAAAGAATTTAATGTCAACAAACGTTTGTTTGATAATTTTAGAAACAGATTTGGAGTAAAATATGTCAAAATAACATGATAAGCAGGTTCTGCTCGCCAACAGGCAGTAGACAAGTTCCCAGAGTCCATTAGGAAACCACTGAGGAGAAAGAACATCTACTTGAACAGGTTTTTATGTAGATGTCAGTGTACTATTCTGGGAACAGGGGGGAAGACACACACATTTATTAGTAAGTAGGAAAAGCAAGCACCGGGATTTAAGGCAGGAAGGGCTAGGCCAACTCTGCTGTTAGGTGTAAATGCAGTCAGGTTTATGACCATGACTGCCCTAATTTATGAAGCTGCTAACCCTGGAGTTTTGATGGGTAAAGAGAAACACCAGCTGTCAATCTTGGATGTACAACAAGAAGGCCTAGACCATGAAAATCTTTTTCTGGATTGGCTTCATTGATACTTCTGTCTCTGAAGTCAGAAATACCTTGCCAGGAAGGCAGTACATGTTAACGTTCTTTTCCTATGGAACAATGTCCCTGACCATCCAGAACCTCATGACTTCAATACTGAAAGCATCAGTGTTCTACTTGCCCCCAAACACAATGTCTCTATTTCAGCCTGTAAATCAATGGTCCTAGGGCTCATTACACAGGTACTGAAGGGAAAGGATTTTCAATATTGTGGAGGAGAACCCCAATAGAGAGAACATCATGAAAGTCTGGAAGGATTACGTTATTGAAGATGCCATCCCTGTTACAGAAAAATCTGTGAAAGCCATAAAGCCCCAAATAATAAATTGCTGCTAAAGAAAAACTCTATCCAGATGTTGTGCATTACTTCACAGGATTTACAGCAGAGCTAGTCAAGGAAATCATAAAAGAGATTGTGTATATGGCAGAAAAAAATGGGGACAGAAGGACTTCAAGACATGAATACTAGAAAAATTACAGTCAGTAGACACTCCACCAGAGTAATTAACAGAAGATGGGTTAATGAAGATGAATGCTTCCAAACCAATGCCAGACAATGAGGAAGAAGATACTGTAGAAACAGGGCCAGAAAACAAAACGACATTAGGAAATCTGGCAGAAGGGCTTCTATTATTCAAGACAGCTTTTGACTTCTTTGACAAGAAGGGCTCTTCCATGAAGTCGGCATTGAAGCTAAAGGGAATGGTAGAAGAATAATTAGTATCACATAGAAACATTTTTTTAGAGAAATGAAAAAGCAAAAGTATCAGAAAGAAATGATAATATATTTCTATACAATTACACTGAGTGTGCCTGCCTTTCTTGCTTCTACTACCTCCCCTTACATCTCCTCCAACTCTTCCATCTCTGCCACCCTGAGACAGGAAAACCAACTTCTTTTCCTCCTCTTCTCAGCCTACATGAGGTGCAGACAATGAAGAGGAAGATCTTTATGATAATCCACTTCCATTGAATGTGTAGTGAATATATTTCCTTTGCTTTACAATTTTCTTAAAAAATAAGCATTTTTTCTACCTTTATTGTAGGAGCCAAGTATTTAATACATATAACATAGAAAATATGTGTTCAGTCAATGGCATTTGTTATCAATAAGGCTACTGTTCAACAGTAGACTATTAAGTTTTGGAGGATTGAAAATTAAACACATATCATTCACATATATATTGTTCAAGCATTAGCGGTATTAAAAACTCACTAAAAAGTTAGTTCCTATGTTAAGTATTTTTACTACAAAAAATAGTATAATAGGAAGGCAGGAGAAAGTTTTTGGAGGTAATGGATATGTGTATGGCATTTTTTTGTGGTGATAGTTTCAAGGAATGTATTTATCTCCAAATTCATCAAATACATACATTACATATCTGTAGCCTTTTGTATATCAGTCATGCCTCGATAATGTGGTTTTTGAAAGAAAAATAAAAAATAATTTTTATGATAACATTAATATGAGGAGGCTCACGAAATGTTGCATACAGGTTAAAATTGTTTTTCTTATCTATATATGAAAATAAGAATGGAAGTACATATGCCAGTATGTTAACTGCAGTTATAGGTGGACAGTAGAGCTGCAGATTCTTCCCATTTTCTTATTTCTTTTATATGAAACATTCTACAATAGCATGTATTAATTTTACCACTTCAAAATTCTATTAAAACTATCTGTAAAACAAGGCTGGGCATAGTGACTTATGCCTGTAATCCTAATACTTCAGGATGCTGTGGCAGGAGGATCACTTGAGACCAGGAGATTGAGAACATTCTGAGCAACATGATGAAACTGTGACTCTACAAACAATCAAAACATTAGCTGGATGTGCTGGCAAGTCCCTGCATAGTTCCAGCTACTTAGGAGGCTGAAGCAGAAGACTTGCCTGTACCCAGGATGTTGAAGCTGTTGTGAGTTGTGATCATGCCACTACACTCCAGCCTGGGCAACAGAGTGAGACTACCACTACACACAGACACAGACACACAGCTAAAAAAAATTAAAAAACAAGTCTCTTTTGCCCTGATGCTAACATGGACCAGTTTTACTTGTTTTATAAGAGAGCAATATGGCATGGCTGTGGTGAAAGGAGAATGGAGCGAGCTATTTATGTCTCAGTCATCTGTGGGAAGCTGTCCAATTTTTAATTTGGGGTGGGACAGCCCTCCATCTGGGGCACCAAATTTTTGATGATAGCTGCAATCTGTAATTTTGCTGTTTTGCTTAAGCGAGAATTGTTTATTTTCTTTGTAAAGTGCCAGCTTGTTTTAGAAGCTACACACTTCAAGGTTTTATTGTTTTTTTCTTATTAAGGTTTTTTAGAATTTATTCTATATGTCAAAGATTGATAAAAAAATAAATATAGAAAGAAAAATGGTAGGAAAAAAACGGAGGGAGGGAAGAGGCAGGGGAGGAAAAGAAAGGAAGGGAGAAAAAAGTATACATTATTTCAGTTTAAATCTCAGAAGCAGAATATATGTATGGGAATAAACTTTCAAGAATATTTAATTCAATTTCCTCAACATAGGAATGACAAAACTAAAGTCAATACAAGGAGAAAACCCCTGTTATTCTGGCAAAGTATAAATTCAGGTAGCAAGGAACAAAGAAAGGTAGGGTCACTTAGAGAAGTCTGATAACTCTGGTTTACTTTGCAGTCTTTATTTTCACTTCTCAGAGGCCTTGAACATTTTCCACCAGTATAATGTGGTTGTATGAAAACTATCTTTCAATGTTTCAGTTTTATCTGTGGAGTCAAGGTCCAAAAAGGCAAAGCCCATATTGAACTGCTCACTGTCTTGAAATGTTCCCTTAGATGAAATTAATGCAGACATCTCAGTGAAAATCAATCACGTCTTGACAGATTTCCTAAAAGTGAAGACCTCCAATTTGAAAAAAGGAAGCTGGAAAATAAAGACCACCAAAACCCTAACTTCAGCAGAAGATACAGATCACGAAAATAAAACCCCAAATCCGGGACATAGAAGACAAAAAGATAATACAAAAAATAAATGAAACAAAAAGCTCATTCTTTGAAAGGATAAAAAAGATTCATGGTCCACTAGCTACACTGACCAAGAAAAAGAGAGAAAAAGCCCAAATAAACACAATCAGAAGCACAAAAGATGAAGTTACATCTGACCCTGAAGAAATACAAAACGTCATGAGAGTACTGTGTACACTTGTATGGAAACAAACTTGAAACCTTAAGAAAGAAAAGGGAAGACTTTCTGACATCACACAAACTGCCTAGGTTGAAACAAGAAGAAATCGAAACCCTAA
>NW_006985047.1:0-808 GCF_000164805.1 Carlito syrichta
ACAGTCAAGAAAAGAGGAGGTAAGCAACCCAATGTCCATCAACTGACAAATGAGCAAATAAAATGAGGCTTATCCATACAGTGAACTATTTCTCAGGCACAAAGAAATGAAGGACTGATACGTGTTACAGTGTGCATGAACCTTAAAAACACTACACTAAGTGAAATAAGTCTGTTGCAAAAGACACATATTGTATGATTTCATTTATAAGAATGTCTACAACAAGCATATCCATAGCTACAGAAAGTAGATTAAGGGTTGTCTAAGATGAGGAGTAAGAAGAAGATTGGGTACAGACTTTCTTTTTATTTCTATTCTTTTTTATTTTTTGATACAGGTTTTCACACTGTCACCTGGCTGGAGTACAGTCATGATCATAGCTCATTGCAACCTTGAACTCCTGGGCTCAAGTGATAACAGCTTCCCAAGTAACTGGTACTATAGGTGTGCACCATGATGCCCAGCTCAAAATTATTTGTAGAAAAGGAGTCTCACTCTGCTGCCCAGGTTGGTCTTGAATGCCCAGGCTCAAGTAATCTTCTCACCTTGGCTTCCCAAAGTGCTAGGATTACAGGCATGAGTCACCACACCTGGTCCATACTTTCTTCTTTGAAAACATAAGCATGTTCTAAGACTGGTATATGGTATGTCATTTATATCTCAAGGAAGCTGTTTTAAAAAAACAATATCAACAAACATAGGGTCACCTGTAACAGAGAGAGAACATGGTGCAGCAGTCTTTCAGTGGAACTTATACTGAAGACATGTTTGACCTTGTGGCCCAAGAACCCCAAACCACCTGGGGAGC
>NW_006985048.1:0-837 GCF_000164805.1 Carlito syrichta
TCGGATTTGCGACCCACCTGAGGAAATTGGCGAGACCTCATCTCTAACATAAATCCAAAATTAACAGGGTGTGGTAGCGCACACCTGTAATTTTAACTACTTGGAAGACTGAGGGGGATGGATCGCCAAAGCCCAGCAGGTTGAGGTTGGTGTGGCCGGGAGCGGCCACTGCACTCCAGTCTCTGTGACAGAGTGAGACTACAACTCAAAAAAAAACCAAAAAGTATTTTCAGGGTACGTACCACTTTCATCCGCAGTGGGTGGCATCTGCAATTATGTAACAGAAGAGAGTGTAAAGATTAGATTATACTGTGAAATACACAACTATCTTTGATTGATGACTTCAAAAACCATTGGTTGAGTCCAAGTTAAAAGTCCTTTAAATTAGGAAGAGATAAAACTTGTGAAAAAGATAGACATTTTCTACACAGTTTCCCTTTACCAGAGATTTAGATGAAAAATTTACAATTCCTAATTCATGGATAAAAATACATGCTAAAGCAAATGCCTGCACATTAAAAATTATAGTGAATGCTATCATTTAAAATTGTCTAACTGTGTCAACTATGTGTCAGTAAGAAAGGGCCACTCAGTACCACGGCACTAAGACATGTACTTGTGTCATACATAATTTACATTATTGAATTTTTATATTCAACTTTGATTGATAAGGAACGAATTCAGACAAATTACATTTCTCCTCATGAAAATGAAAGGTGATCTTACCTGGGCAGAAAGCCCTTTGGATTTGAAGGTGTTTTCCTGCACATTCTTCAGGCAGGCTAGGAGAATACAGAAAAAATATCAGTACCCAGATAATTGGGTGATTTTGAATCA
>NW_006985049.1:0-667 GCF_000164805.1 Carlito syrichta
TTAAAATAAAAAAATAAAAGTTAAAAAAAACAAACTATTTAAAAACTGTGATTAGGGTTCCCTAATCATTGTTATTGTAATTTTCATATTTAATATTTATTTCATCTATGCAAGGCAGTAAGGAACTTGGAAGCCACAAAAATAAGTCAGAGGTAGATTAGATCTTTAAAAATGTAATAATTTAGCAGATTGGATATTTAATATTTATTTCATCTATGCAAGGCAGTAAGGAACTTGGAAGCCACAAAAATAAGTCGGAGGTAGATTAGATCTTTAAAAATGTAATAATTTAGCAGATTGGATATTTAATATTTATTTCATCTATGCAAGGCAGTAAGGAACTTGGAAGCCACAAAAATAAGCCAGAGGTAGATTAGATCTTTAAAAATGTAATAATTTAGCAGATTGGATATTTAATATTTATTTCATCTATGCAAGGCAGTAAGGAACTTGGAAGCCACAAAAATAAGCCAGAGGTAGATTAGATCTTTAAAAATGTAATAATTTAGCAGATTGGATATTACACATAAGTGATAAAAATAATGATATTATCATTTTAAATATGCAGTACTCACTACATGCTAGACAGTAGGATTAAGTTTTTATATACATTTACTCATCCAACCCGTCACAATACCTTAAGAAGTGGGCGCTTTTATTTAAAGAA
>NW_006985050.1:0-820 GCF_000164805.1 Carlito syrichta
CTTTATAGGAATTTAAAGTATATTTGTGGAATTACTATATACATTTAGAGAGCTGTTTCCAGCTTTAGATGGTATAGATGATTATCTAGACTTACCAGAAATGGCCCAGTATGAACTTTGGACTAAGTCACATTCCTAAGAGCCCACTGTCCACTTTGGGCTGGGCTGCATTTCTTTAAACCGGTTCTTTAGTTACAATTAGTGCACATTTTTCTACTTATAATAGAAACTGAATTTATGTTATTCATAGAAAGTATTATAGAATAGGTTACTCTACGTCAGGGAATTATAGTAGTACAAGCATGATCAAACATTATACTTCAAGGTTCTATACAATAAAACTAACCTTAGAAATTTCATTGTTCCCAATTTCGACTAATTGTTGTTTTGGCTTTAGTGCAATTACAGTTTGTATTTGGGTTTTATTTTAGAAGCTTTATTGCCGATGATCACCCTTATATATTAGCATTAGGAATTAGAAACTTTTATAGAGATTAAGACAGTTATACAAGATTTTAGAATAGCCATTTTGTTAAGAGATTGCAATCAATTGTTCCTAGAAATGACCCAGCATGATCTTTGGACTGGGACACATTCTTTAGGAATGGGTTTGAGCTGTAATTGTTTCCATATTGTAGGTAGAATTAGCACAGAATAGAAAGGTATTAGGATTTAAGTCACTCATTAGGTGCTGGGTATGCATAAGTCATAGAAGTTATTGTTTATTAGAATTTTATGATGTTAGAATTGTTATATTGCCTTTGAGGAACATAACCCAAGCATAAGGAAGAGTGAGATAATTTTGGGATTCTCATGCTTG
>NW_006985051.1:0-353 GCF_000164805.1 Carlito syrichta
AGCTTCTTTTCTATGCTTTTGACAGTTTTGGTTATTTCTGTGTTTTGGTCTTCGAGCACTGAGATTCTTTCTTCTGCTTGGCTGATTCTGCTTTCCATGCTTATTAGTCTGTTATTCATTTCCATCACAGTATTCTTTACTGCTGTCATTTCTGACAACAGCTCCTTCCTATTTTCTTCTTGTCTCTCCTCAATTTTTTTAATTCTCTCCATTAATGTCTTGATGTCTGGGTTTGTTGCATGTAACTAGTCAATCTGGGGACTCTTCATTGTCTGTGTTCCAGAATCTGTTTTCTCAGTGTCTGATTTCCCAGGGGTCTGTGTAGGACCTATATTCTTCTTTTGGTTTTTCTA
>NW_006985052.1:0-1870 GCF_000164805.1 Carlito syrichta
CCCTGAGCCTGTGGGTTCGAGACCCAATTGGACAACTTGGAGAGACCTGTCTCTACAATAAATCAAGAAACGAGCGGGGTGTGGTAGCATAAGCCGGTAGTTCTGGCTACTGGGAAGGCTGAAGAAGAAGGATAGCCTGAGCCTGGCAAGTCAACATTGGGATGGCTGTGAGTATGCCACTGCACTCCAGCCTGGGCAACAGAGTGAGACTCCAACTCAAAAAATAAAAAAATAAAAGTAAAAAGCGTATAACCGGAAAGCACAATTTTAATTTTTGTTTTGTTTTTAACAATTATGGGCAGCGGCCCTTTAAAAATTTGGGAAAGGAAGTAAATACCCTGTTAAATGGGTAGAAAGGAAGTAAATGTCCTCTAATGTAGATACATATCTGCCGCTCTTTGCTAAGCCATTTTAAAATCAAAGCTAGTGCCTCACTAAGCTGGCATTTGTGAGAATGGTCACTCAAGTCTCCATGATGAGGAAAAATAAGTCATGTGTGTACATGATGAGGAGATGTCTTAGGAATACACAGGCCCAGGAGGAAAATAAAACCAGAACACCATGGCTGAGACATTAATTTGGCTTCAAGAATATGAAGGTCCAGTAAGTGACTACTTTGAAAGCCAAACACTCTTACTGGCCTTGCAGAGCTACTAGTGTTCACAGAATGAGTGCAGGCCATCTGTCTGATAAAGCAAGTTATGAAGGGAAGGAATTTGGTGTCAAGTGGCTGCTGGAGACCAGCAGAAGCACAAACAACAAGGCCCAAGTGGAAACTCTCATGCTGAACAAATCTTCCTACTGTGGACAATCCTTTTGAAGCCATGACAGCACAGAGAGAAAGACCTTACAAAGAGCTTTAGGGAATGATTACTGCAAACATAGAAAGGACAAAGTTGGGTTGGGGAGTATCTTGTCGACTCAGGCTGCCATACCCATATACCACAGACTAGGTGACTGTCATAACACAAATTTATTTCTCATAGTCCTTTAGGAAGAGAAGTCCAAGATCAAGGTACTGTCTGTTTCAGTTAATGGAGAGGGCTCTCTTCAGGTTTTGCAGTCCTCTTGCTGTGAGTTCACATGACAGAGAAAGAGATCCATCTCACTCTGTCATCCAGGATGGTATGTGGTGGCACACTCATGGCCACCCCAGAGTTGACCTGCTGGGCTCAGGTGATCCTTCTGCCTCAGTCTTCCAAGTAGCCAGAACTGCAGGCATGAGCTACTACACCTGGCTAATTTTTTGATTTATTGGAGAGATGGTGTCTCACCATGTTTTCCAGGCTGGTCTTGAACCCACAGTCTTAGGCAACCCTCTTGCTTTATCCTCCCAAAGTATTGGGATTACAATCTTGAGCCACTGCATCCAGCCATTTTTCTCTTTTTTTTTGAGTTGGAGTCTCACTCTGTCGCCCAGACTGGAGTGCAGTGGCCGCTCTCGGCCACCGCAGCCTTGACCTGCTGGCCTCTGGCGATCCTTCCGCCTCAGCATTCCGAATAGCCAGAATTACAGGCGCGCGCTACCACGCCCGGCTAATTTTTTGATTTATTGTAGAGATGAGGTCTCGCTGCTCAGGCAGGTCTCAAACCCGCAGGCTCAGGCAATCCACTCACCTCAGCCTCCCAAAGGCGCGGGATTACAGGCTGAGCCACCGAGCCCGGCTCTTTTTCTCTTTTTATAAGTGCATTAATCTCATCTTGAGAGCCAACCCTCATAACCTAATCTAACCCCAATTCTGTCCTAAAGGCTTCATTTACAAATGCCATCAAACTGGAGAGTAGGGTTTCAATGCCTGAATTTGGGGGTGACACAGACCCTCAGCCTATTGCAAGAAGGAATAAATTATAGTGAGTTTTGGAAAGTCCA
>NW_006985052.1:2878-4001 GCF_000164805.1 Carlito syrichta
TGGGCTCAGGCGATCCTTCTGCCTCAGCCTTTCCAGGTAGCTGGAACTACACAGGCACATGCTACCACGCCCAGCTAATTTTTGATTTATTATAGAGATGAGGTCTCACCAAGTTGTCCAGGCAGGTCTTGAGCCCACGGGCTCAGGCAATCCACTTGCCTCAGCCTCCCAAAGTGCTGGGATTACAGGTTGAGCCACCTAGCCTGGCCCGGATAGCATTTTCATTTGGTAGTATCTGTTCCAGATGTGTGTCTAATATCTGTCAATCTCCATATATTTTACCCATTAAGAGGCTGGGCACAGTTCCCAATCTGGCAAGCTTAGAGAACCTAAGCCAACAAGTAAGAGTCAAAAGCCCAGGGAATTAACAGAGATTTGGACTGAGAATTTTAATTCAATAAATACTGAGTAGATATTATGTTCTATAGCAACAGAATAATCAGATGAGGTTCCTGTCCTGCAGATCTCTTCTTGAGAGGAGACCAACCCATTCACCTGGCTGTAGGTAAGAAAGAAAAGGCAACTAAGATATAATTAGTAGTTAAGATGCTGGGCACTGTTCAGTTCAGTTGCACAAAAACAGCATGAGACATACATTAATTGCTTCCATGATACAGATGATAAAACCAAGGGCTTAAGGGGTAAAGTCTTTGCCCAAGGTCACCCTGAAGGTAACTAGTGAACTCCTGATAATACCCCCTTTGAAAAGACTCCTCAAGAAATGAGGAATGTAGAGAGAGAAAGAAGAAATGCCAGAAGAAGGGAGAACTCAGGACAAGAAACTCTGACTCCACCACCTTAATCTTGTCAATTGCCATCCCCCACTCTGCAGAAAATGACTATATTGGATATTAAGAAACAAGAAATCTAGTCCTAGCTCCACTACAGACTAATTGTGTGGTGTTGGACAATACCAACAATGGATTCAAGCAAGACATTTGAAATTGTGTAACAACTGAAATTCACTCATGTGAATCTCCAAGTTGGAGTTTCAGTGATTTATCTGAAGATAGGTGATGATGATAGATGATATAAGATAGACAGATAGACAAATATATAATGTTTATGTATCATATATTTACCCCTAAATATTAAACTCTTAACCACTGAAATTTTTTTTTTT
>NW_006985053.1:0-968 GCF_000164805.1 Carlito syrichta
CAAATGTTTATTCCCACCTACTCCATTATAAGTAGGAAACAATGGGACTACACAGTTCTAACATGACTGCATTTCCCAGAGAAGGGGAAGTTGGGATCTACTATCATCTCTCTACTTCTTGCTATTTATAAATTGTTATAAACTCTGTTTATAACAGTATATTTGTTATTATCATTTCTGTTATAATCATTAGAAAAATATTTTTATTTGAATCAAGATGAAATATAAGTAAATAAAATTTCAAAGGAATCCTTATTATAAAGGCAAAATATAAACTCCTTGGATACCATATGATATACCAGTCTTTATGTCCAAACTCAGCTGTCACCATCTTTTTCAATAAATTCTATTCCCTAGTCACACAAGACTGTTGTGGTTTCCTGAGTATGTCACAGACATTTATACCTATGTAACTTTGGTTATGTTGTTCTAGTGACCTAAAAACTTTCTCACCATCTTTCACTTGAAAAAAAAAGTTAAGCCAGGTACAGAGGCTTCTGCCTGTAATCCCAGCACTTTGGGAGGCAGAGGCAGAACCTGTGCCTGAGTTCACAGGTTCGAGACCAGCCTGGAAAACATGGTAAGACCTAGTCTCTACAATAAAATAAAAAAATTATCTGGGTATCATGGCACATGCCTATAGTTCCAGCTACTTGGAAGGCTGAGGTGGAAGGATCATCTGAGTCCAGTAGGTCGAGGCTGCAGTAGCCATGAGTGTACCACCACACTCCAGCCTGAGCGACAGAGTGAGACTCCAACTCAAAAGAAAATAATTATCAAAGCAACATGACAATTAAAGTCAAACTAAAATGTCATCTTCTTTGTGAGACTATTTTCTGTTTTCAACTTGAAAAATATAGTACAGCCTAAATGTTAACTATATATTTCTTTTCAACTATATAGTATCTTCAGAATAAGGAATGTTGTATTTCTTCATATCTTCTGGAATTAAAATAGCAAATAATAAC
>NW_006985055.1:0-1669 GCF_000164805.1 Carlito syrichta
CCATCAAGTCAATCAGGTAGCTAGGTAGTTAAGTTAGCTGGCTAGCTCGTTAAGTAAGCTAGCTAATCAACTAGGTAGTTAAGTCAGCTAGCCAGCTAACTAGCCAGTTAGCTAGCTATTTAAGTCAGCTAGCTAGACAACTAGACAGCTTTTTTGCTAGCTAGTTATATCGGATAGATAACCAGGTAGCTAGTCTGCTAGCTAGTTGTCAGCTAGCAAATCAGCTAGTTATTTAACTAACTAGTCGGCTGAAATCTCAGCTAGCTGATAAGCTAACTAGTGGACTCGCTCACTTTAAATCAGGTCAGCTACTTGTCTGCTTGCTCGCCTGGAACCAGTAAGCAAACTAGTTGGCTTGCTTGCCAGACAAAAGGTCAACTAAATAGTCAGCTAGCTCGCAGGCCAACAGATCAGCTAACCAATCGACTTGTTCGCCAGTTGACTGGTTAAGTCAGTTCACCAGTTGGCTTGCTCAACTGCCGACTAGTTAAGTCTGACCAGTTGGCCTACTCGCTAGTCGACCAAAATAAGCTGAACACTCAGCTCACTCGACAGCCAAATATTATAGTTGGCTGACCAGTCGACTCATTCACTGGCCAACTATTTAAATCAGCTGACCATTCGGTTCACTCACTGGCTGACTACTTATGTCAGCTCACCTGTCGGCTTATTCACCAGCCAAATAGTTAAGTCAGCTATCTGGTCTGCCTTCTAGGCGCACAAGTATTTAAGTCAGCTAACCAATCAGCCGACTACTGGGCCAACTTGTCAGCTCACAAGTTAGGTCAGCTAACTAGTCGGCCGACTAGTTAGGTCAGCTAAGTATTACGCCAACTATTCTTCTGACACTTTAGATCAGCAAACTACCCAGCCAACAAATTAACTGAACTACCTAGGGGGACAACTCGTCAGTCAACTAGTCAACCCAGCTAAATAGTCGATCAACTAGTTGGCCAACTTGTTAAGCCATCTAACAAGTCGACCGAACACTCAGTCAATGTGTTAAACCAGCTAACTACTCATCCGACTCATCAGCCAACAAGTTAATTCACGTAGCTAACTAGTTAACCAACTAGTTAAGTCAGCTAGTCAACTCATTTACCAACTAGGTAAACAAGTTATCTAACTCATTAACCAATTCTTTAAGTCAGCTAGCTAGCACATTAGCCAACTAGTTAAGTCAGCTAGTTAAGTCAGCTAGTTAAATAACTAGCTAACTAAATCAGCTAGCTAAGTCAGCTAACTCACTAGCTAGTTAACTATTTGAGTGAACTAGTTAAGTGTGCTACCTAACAAGTTATCTAATTAGTTAAGAAAACTCTTTATTCAGCTAGTTAAATAGCTTGCTATTTATATCAGCTAGTTAAGTCAGCTAGCTAACTAGTTAAGTGAGCCAGTTAAGTTAGCTAGCTAAGAAGCTAGGTCAGCTATCTAAGCCAGCTAGTTAGTCAGCTTTCTAATTAAGTTAGCTGGTTAAGACAGTTAACTAGCTACTTAGCTAATGGGTTAAGTCAGCAGGTTGAGTCAGGTAGTGGGCTAGTTATCTAATGGGTTAATTCAGCTGGTTGAGTCAGTTAAATATCTAGTTAGCAAACAGGTTGAGTCAGTTGGTTGAGTAGGCCAAGTAGGAAGTTAGCTAACAAGTTAAGTCAATTGAATAGTCAGCTAG
>NW_006985056.1:0-761 GCF_000164805.1 Carlito syrichta
AATCATAAGATGTCTCACAAATTCTACCTTGGCCTGTTGGAATGCTTGCTCTTGGAATACTTTTGCTCAGAACACAGACATCAGAGTGAAAGGGAGAGGACACCACACACAGGTAGTCTGGTCAACAGGTCTAGCTAAGTTACCAGTTGATAACCAGCACTAACTTTCATCTGTATGAGAGAAACATTTTGGGTGTCTAGCCTAGTGAGTCATTCAAATAACTCAAGCTGTGTTTGCCTTTTGACAGCAACCACATAAAAAAAATCCCAAGTGAGCACAGCCCCGTTGAGCCCAGTTAACCCACAGAAGTATGAGAAATAAGTTGCTGTTTCAGGTTACTAACTTTGGGAACTTTCTGTTATATAGCAGTAGACAGAACATAGAAACATAGAATTGTGTCCCATACATTGAGTTTTGTTTTTCAAGGAAAATCTTTCAAAATATTGAGCAATGGGACGACTGATAAGAAAAGGTTTGCAACCTGTATCTTTGCAACCTGTATATGTCCTTCATATATACTAGAGTTCATAGATACTTTTTTTTTTGAGTTGGAATCTCACTCCATTGCTTAGGCTGGAGTTCTTTGGCACACTCACGGTCACCCCAACATCGACCTGTTGGACTCCAGTGATCCTTCTGCCTCAGCCTTCCAAGTAGATGAAACTACAGTCTCGTGCTACCATGCCAGGCCCTTTTTTGATTTATTGTAGATACAAGGTCTCACCAAGTTGCCCAGTCTGGTCTTGAGCCCACGGGCTCAG
>NW_006985057.1:0-725 GCF_000164805.1 Carlito syrichta
AGCAAGAACACAAAAATCCTAATTTCAGCAGAAGTATCCAGATCGCCAAAATAAAAGCCCAAATCCAGGACAAAGAAGACAAAAAGATAATACAAAAAAAAAAATCAATGAAACAAAAAGCTGGTTCTTCGAAAGAATAAACCAGATTGATGGTCCCCTAGCTAGACTGACCAAGAAAAAACGAGAAAAAACCAAATAAGCACTATCAGAAACACGAAAGATGAAGTCACATCTGACCCTGAAGAAATACAAAAGATCATTAGAGACTACTACGTACACTTGTATGGAAACAAACTTGAAAACCTTAAGGAAATGGAGGACTTTCTGACATCACACAACCTACCTAATTTGGAACAAGAAGAAATTGAGATCCTAAATAGACCAATAACAATCAAGGAAATCAACTACGTAATAAGAAAACTTCCTACCCCAAAAAGCCCTGGACCAGATGGCTTTCCAGCAGAATTCTACAAGACATTTAAGGAGGAGCTGATACCAATCCTACTGAAGTTATTCCAGGCCATTTGAAAAAGATGGAATGCTCCCCAAATCATTTTACGAAGCCAACATCACATTTATACCCAAGCCAGGTAAAGATCCCAACAAGAAAGAGAATTACAGGCCATTATCTTTGATGAACATAGATGTTAAAATTCTCAACAGATCCTAGCAAACCAGATTCAGCAATACATCTCAAAAATCATCCATCATGACCAAGTAGCTTC
>NW_006985058.1:0-852 GCF_000164805.1 Carlito syrichta
AATAAAATATATGTATATATTTTGTTGGGTCTGTTTTAGAAAAATTCGTACTATTATCCATTGAATAAGTTTTCATATGATTATTGGCCACATATATGTCTTATTTGTGGAAATGGCTATTCACTTTCTCCACCCTTTGATGTAGTTTGGATGTTTGTCCCCTCCAAATCTCATGTTAAAATATGATCCCAAGTGTTGGAGGTGAGACCTAGTGAACTCCTTGGTACCCTTCTCATGGTAATGACTGGGCACTCGCACACAAGAACTGACTCCTTAAAAGAGTCTGGCACAAATGCCTCACTTTCTTTCTTCTCCAACTTCACCTTTCCCATAATGGTAGGCTTTCTGAGCCTCATCGGAAACAGGTGCTGGCACTATGCTTCGTGTACAATCTGCAGAAATGTTCTCCAAAATAAACCTCTGATCTTCACAAATTTCTCTACCTCAGATATTATTTCATAGCAATGCAAAATGAACTATGAACACTTTTTGTAACCAGTCTATTTGCCTTTATATAGTAAAAGTTCTTACTGTTTTGTGGATACTAGACCCTTATCAGATACAGTATACTTTTACAAATATTTTTAGTACTCTGAGATGATCTTTTCATTTTGCAATAGTCTCTCGCACACAAGTTTTAAGATTAGTGAAGTTCAATATATCTAATTTTTTTAGTTGCTTCTAGTCAGCCAACACCCTTAACCTCCTTCTAATCCACGTTCCACATGTCAGACAGAGGGAGCTTTCTAAATGTAACTATTATTCCCTTGTTATATCTGCTCAATTTGATATGTGTGTTTTAGAACAATTCTTCTCATACTTATTCTGTTAAGAAAGCACCTGAAAATCTTC
>NW_006985059.1:0-870 GCF_000164805.1 Carlito syrichta
ACAACTGTTTCTCCTTTCTCCATTACTTTATCAGTGTTATCAAAAACTCAGGCTACAAAAGCCTATTTTTTTATTTTCCTAGTTTTTTACAAATACAGGAATATCTCAGAGAAGTTGTAGGGCTAATTCTAGAGCACTGCAATAAAGCAAATGTTGCAAAAAAGCAAGTCACACTTTTTTTTGTTTCCCATTGAATATAAAAGTTACTCTAATACTATACTGTAGTCTATTAAGTATATGATAGTTAATATGTCTAAAAAGTAATGTACATACCTTATCTTAAAAATATTTTATTGCCAAAAATGCTAATGATCACCTAAGCCTTTAGCAAGTTATAATCTCTGCTGGTGAGGGTCTTGCCTCACGATGTTGATGGCTGTTGACTGATCGAGGCGAGGTGGTGTGGTTGTTGAAGGTTGGGGTAGCTGTAGCGATTTCTTAAAATAAGACGTCAGTAAAGTTTTCCAATCAATGGACTCTTCCTTTTATGAAAAAATTCTTTGTAGCATGTCATGCCATTTGATAGCATTTTCCTCCCAATAGTACGTCTTTCAAAATTGGAGTCAACCTTCCCAAACCCTGCTGCTGCTTTATGGACTATTCTAAATCACTTATTGTCAATTCAACAAGTCTTACAGCATTTTTACCAAGAATAGATTCCTTTTCAACAAATCACTTTCTTTACTCATCTGTAAGAAACAGCTCCTTATCCATTCAAGTTTATTATGAGATTATAATCTCATAATAAACTTCAGATTCCACTTCCTCTTCTAGTTCTCTTGCTATTTCCGCCACATCTGTAGTTACTTCCTCCACTGAAATCTTGAACCCTCAAAGTCATCCATGGGTGTTGGAATCAATTTCCCCAAA
>NW_006985060.1:0-681 GCF_000164805.1 Carlito syrichta
AAATCCACCAGCACTATGATCTCAGACTTCCCAGCCTTCAAAAGTTTATGAGAGATAAACTTGTGCTGTTCATAAACCACCCAGGGTATGGTATTCCATTACAGCAGCCAGAAGAGACTAAGACACCTTTGCTAGACAGGGCATGCATTTTCTGGTGTGTCATAGTCCCTGATTACTTTCTTCACGTACATTTTGAGTTTGCAACGTTTCTAAAGGATATGAAGGGAGACTTTAATGATCACTGCATTAGTTATCTATTGCCATGTGACAAATTTCCCCCACTCTTAACAAGTTAAAACAAAAAATATTTATTATTATTGCACACAGTTTTTGAGGGTCAGGAATCCAGGAATATCTTAGGTAGATGATTTTATCTATCTATCTATCTATCTAAGTTGAAGCCTCACTCTGTCTACCAGGCTGAACCTCTTGGGCTCTTCCGATCCTTCCACCTCAGCATCCCAAGTAGACTACAGACACATGCCACCATGCCTGATTAATATTATAGATAGATAGATAGATAGATAGATAGATAGATAGATATAGAGATATGTATGTAAATATGTATATTGTAGAGACAAAGTTTCACTATGTTGCTCAGGCTGGTCATGAACTCTTGGGCTCAAGCAATCCGCCTACTTTGACCTCCCAAAGTGTTGGGATTACAGGCATGAACGCCTG
>NW_006985061.1:0-924 GCF_000164805.1 Carlito syrichta
CAAGTAGGAAATTCTTTGCTGTCATCGCTTGGGTGAATTCTGCTCCCTAATCCAGGAACAAGACCTACATTACATCAGAAAGCCCTTTGTGAGCCATGGAAGGTTAGGTTAAACAGAGCCTTGGTGTACAGGGCAGACATTAAAATCTACTGTCTCAGCTGGGCTCGGTGGCTCAGCCTGTAATCCTGTGCCTTTGGGAGGCTGAGGTGAGTGGATGGCCTGAGCCCTCGGGTTCGAGACCTGCCTGGGCAACTTGGCGAGACTTTATCTCTACAATAAACCAAAAAAAAAAAAATTACCTGGGCATGGTAGCGCGCACCTGTAATTCTGGCTACTCAGAAGGCTGAGGCGGAAGGATCGCCAGAGCCCAGCAGGTCGAGGCTGCAGTGGCCGGGAGCGGCCACTGCACTCCAGTCTGGGCGACATAGTGAGACTACAACTCAAAAAATAAAAAAATTCTACTGTCTCAACATAGATGTCAAAGCAAAATGAAAAACTAGGTGGGCTGCTACAGGAGAACAGCTATGATTCATTCTGTTTCAGCCCACCCTTAATTTAACAATAACACCAAAAAGGATTCAGAGGTTAAGAGATCTTCTCAAGATCTCATTCATTTACTGATCAAATACATAATGATCAGTGTCAACCAAAGATTGGATACTGCGCTAAGTCCAATATATACAACAGACAGTCATGGGTAACCCAAGCTCTTGGGAAACTCCAGGTTTAAAGGGGAGATACAGGTGGGCAAACAGATGGTTATGATGCAGTGAGATCAGAGTCATCAAAGAGAAATATGGACCACATGAAGGCACACAAGAAGGTCACCTGACCTAGGCTGTCACAGTCATGGGGAGCATCCTGAAGGAGCAGGTGATAAAGCAAGCAATGAATCCAGGCACTCCATTCTTGGGAGTGGAAGAA
>NW_006985062.1:0-6371 GCF_000164805.1 Carlito syrichta
TAGATAGCCAGCTGGCTAGCCAGCAGACTTAACTAGCTGACATGACTAGCTAGCAAGGTGGCTAACCAGCTGACAAAATAGCTAGCTACCTATGAATCCCGCTAACTTGCCAGCTGACTTAACTACCTAGCTAACTATCTGACCAGCTGACTAGCTAGCTGACATAACTAGGTGAATTAACTAGCTAGCCAGCTGGCTAGTCATCTGAATTAACAAGTTAGCGACCCAGCAAGGCAGCTGGCTAGCCAGCTGACTTAACTAGCTGATTTAACTAGCTAGATACCCAGCTATCCAGCTAACTTACTCGCTGAAATATCAAGCTAGCAACATAGCTAGCTGTCTAGCTAGCTAATCCACTTAACTACCTGAGTTAAATAGCTGGCTAGCTGACATAACTAGCTGATTTAACTGGCTATCTATCTAGCCAGCCAGCTGACTTTACTAGCTGAAATAACTAGCTAGCCAGCTATCTATCCATCTGACTTAACGAGCTTTTTAACTAGCTAGCGAGCTGGCTAGCCAACTGACATAAAGTGGTGACTTAACTAGTTAGCCAGCTGGTTAGCCAGCTGACTTAACTAGTTGATTAACGAGCTAGGCAGCTGGCCAGCCAGGTGACTAAACTAGCTGACGTAACTAGATATCCAGATGGCTAGGCATCTGACTTAGCTAACTCTGTGCTTCTCTAGCCACCTGGATAGCGAGCTGACTTAACTAGGTGACATAATTAGCTAGCCAGCTGACTAGCCAACAAAATTAAATAGGTCACAAACTATCCAGCAAGCTTGCTAGCCAGCTGACTTAACTAGCTGTCTTAATTAGCTGGCCTGCTTTCTAGCCAGTTGAATTAACTAGCATGCTACATCGCTAGTCAGCTGGCTATCAAGCTGAATTAACTAGGTGACTTATCTAGCTAGCCAGCTGTCTACCTGCTGACTTAACTAGCAAACTACATAACTAGACAGCTGCTTTATCACCTGACTTAACTAAGTGACTGAACTCGCTAGCCATCTGGCTAGACAGATGACATAACTAGCTAGCTACCTAGCTAGCAAGCTGGTTAGCCAGCTCTCTTAACTATCTGACATAACTGGTTAGCCAGCTGTCTAGCCAGTTGACATAATTGCCTAGCTACATAGCTAGACAGCTGACTTAACTAGCTGAAATAACTAGTGAGCCAGCTAGCTACCCATCTGACGTAGCCAGCTTTTTAACTAGCTAGCCAGCTGGCAAGAAAACTGACTTCACCAGCTGACTTAAGCTAGCCAGGTGGTTAGTCAGCTGACTAAACTAGCTGATTTTACTAGATGGCCAGCTGACTAGCTAATTAGATAGCCAGCAGCCTACTCAACTACTTAACTACTGACTTAACTAAGTAGCCAGCTGGCTAGCTAGCAGAGTTAACTAGCTACCAACCTAGCTAGACAGCTTGATAGACAGCTGACTTAACAATCTGACATAACTAGATATCCTGATGGTTAGCCAGCACACTAAACTAGCTACCTACCTACAAAGCCCTCTGGCTTGACAACAAATTAAACTACCTAACCACCTAGCTAACCTGCTGGCCAGTGAGCTGAATTAACTGCGTGACTTAACTAGCTAGCCAGCTTGCTAGCCAGCTGATTTAACTAGCTAGGTACCCTGATAGGTAGCTGACTAGCCAGTTGACTAAACTAACTGCCTTAACTAGCTAGATACCTAGCTAACCACCTGGCTAAACTAGCTGACTTAAATAGCTAGCTACCTAGCAAGCCAGTGCCTGGCCAGCTGACTTAACTAGCTGACATAACTAACTGGTCATCTACTGGCTCGCTGACTTAACTTGCTGACTTAACTAGCAAGCCAGCTGCCTTTCCAGCTGAATTAACTAGTTGATTTAACCAGCTAGCCAACTGGCTAGTCAGCTGCCTTATCTAGTTAGCTACCTAGCTAGTCAGCTGGGAAGCCAGCTGAATTTACTAGCTGATTTAAATAGCTAGCCAGCTGACTTAACTAGCTTGCTACCTAACTACACAGCTGGCAAGTCAGCTGACATAACTAGCTGTCATAACCTGCTAGCCAGGTGCTAGCCAGCGGACTCAACTGGTTGAACGAACTAGTCAGCCAGCTGGATAACAGGTGACTTAATTAGCTCTCTACCTAGCTAGCTAGCTGGCTAGCCAGCTGACTTACATAGCTGACCTAATTAGCTTGCCAGCTGGCTAGTCAACGACTTAAGTAGCTCACTACCTAGCTAGGAAGCTGGCTAACCAGCTGACTTAACTGGCTTATTTAAATAGCTGGCCTGCTTTCTAGTCAGCTGAATTAACTAGCTTATTATATATCTAGCCAACTGACTTAATTAGCAAGCTACCTAGTTAGCCAGCTGGCTAGCCAGCTGACTTACCTAGGTGACTTAACTAGCTAGCCAGCGGATTAGTCAGCTGACTTAACTATCTTGCTACCTAGGTAGCCAGCTGTCTAATCAGCTGAATAAACTAGGTGACTTAACTAGCTAGCCTGCTGGCTAGCAGGTTGAATTAACAGCTTAGGTACCTAGACAGTCAGTTGGATATTCAGCTGATTTAACTAGCTAGCTACCTATGTATCCTGCTGGCTTCCCAGCTGACTTTACCTAGGTACCTAGGTAACCAGGTGGCTAGTGAGCTGACTTAACTAGGTTACTTAACTAGCTATATAACAGGCTAGCCAGTTGACTTAACTAGGTAGCTACCCAGCTAGGCAGATGGCTAGCCAGCTGACTTAACTCACAGACGTAACTAGTTAGCAAGATGGCTTAAATAGCTGACTTTGTCAGATAGTTACCTAGCTCTCCAGCTGGCTTATCTAGCTTGCTTTACTAGCTAGCTGTCTAGCTAGCTATCTAGCTAGGCAGCTGACTTAAGAAGCTGACTTAACTAGTAACATAGCTACCATAACTAACTGACGAATATAGCTAGCTTCCTACTAGATAGCTGATTTAGTTAGCTAATTAGCTACCTATCTAGTTAGCCAGTTGACTTAAATAGTTAGCTAACTAGCTAGTTACCTAGCTAACAAGTTGACTTAAATAGTAAGCTTCCTTGCTAGCTAGCTGACTTGACCAGCTGGAAATCTAGTTAGCTATGTCATTATCTAACGTACTAGCAAGGTGATTTAGTCATCTGACTTATCCTGTTATCTAATGAGCTGGTTAGCTGACTCACCCAGGTGAGTTAACTCGTTAGCTATCTAGCTAGCTAGCTGACCATCCAGCTGACTTAACTCATTAGCTAACTAGCTTGCTAGCCTACTCAACCAGCTTACTCATCCCATTTGCTAACTAGCTAGTTAGCTGACTAAACCAGCTGAATTAACCTGTTAGTTAATGAGCTAACATCCTGACTCAACCTGCTGACTTAAACCTTTATCTAACTAGCTAGATAGATGTCTTAACCAGCTGACTAAATTAGAAATCTGACTTAACTAGCTGACTTAGTTAGCTGACTTAACTACTTGCCTAGCTGACTTAACTCGGTTACAACTTGTTAGTTTGCTGACAACTACCTGAATTAAATGGTAAACTAACTATTTAACTAGCTGAATAATGTGCTGACTTAAATAATTAGCAAAACAGTTAGGTTGCAGGATAAAGTATCTGACTTAAATAATTAGCTAACTTGAGCAAGATGACTTAGCTAGCTGAATTACCTAGCTAGCTAGTTAACTAGCTCACTTAGCTAGCTGACATAAATTGCTAGCTTACGAGATAGCTAGCTGAATTAACGAGTTGGTTAATGAGTTGGATAACTGTTTTAACTAGTTGGTAAACGAGTAAAATAGCTGACTTAACCTGTTGGTTAACGAGTTAGCTAGGTGACAACTTGTCTGATGAGTCGGC
Source organism: Carlito syrichta (assembly GCF_000164805.1). Classification (NCBI taxonomy): domain Eukaryota; kingdom Metazoa; phylum Chordata; class Mammalia; order Primates; family Tarsiidae; genus Carlito; species Carlito syrichta. Next base: position 3,863 of record NW_006985062.1, read on the forward strand.
TGACTAGTTAGCTGGGTTAACACGTTGGCTGACTTCTCGGCTGACCTGTTAGCTGGTTTAACAAGTTGACTGACTAATCGGCCGACTATTTAGCTTTTATAACTAGTTGGATGAGGAGTTGGCCCCATAGTTAGCTCTGTTAAGTAGTTGGCTGGCTAGTTTGCTGACCTAATTATTTGGCCAACTAGCTGGCCGAATAGTTAGCTGACCTAAGTAGTCGGCTGAATATTTAGCTGATCTAAATTGTTGGCTGCCAAGTTGGCCCACTAGTTGGCCAATTGGCTAGCTGACTTAACTAATTGGCCGGTTAGTAGGCCAACTGGTTAGCTGAATTAACTAAACGGCCAGCGTGTGATCCTACAGGTGTACTGTCTTAACTAGTCGGCCAGTGAGTGAGCCTACTGGTCAGCTGAATTAACTATTTGGCCGGCGAGTGAGCCAACGCATGCACTGCCATAATAGTCAACTGGCAAGTGAGATGCCTGGTGAGTTGACTTAACTAGTCTGCTGGTGAGCAAGCCAACTACTTAGCTGACCTGTAGGCCTGTGAGCTATCTGACAAGTTAGTTGACCTCTTGGCTGGTGAGCATGCCAACTAGTTTGCTTACCTATTATCAGGCGAGTGAGCTGACTAGTTAGTTGACCTGATGAAAAGATATGGAGCCCACTAGTTAGCTTACCAGGTAGCTGAGTTGCTAGCCGACTAGTTCCTAAGTAACTAGCTGATTTGCTAGCTGACTTAGCTAGCTATCTGACTAGCTAGCTGATTATCTTGCTGACATTACTCTCTAGCAACCAAGCTATCTAGCTGTATAGCTAGCTGACTTAACTAGCTAGCTAACTGGCTAGTTAGATGGCTAGCTGACTTAAATATCTACCTGATTAACTAGCTGAATAGCTAGCTGTCTTAACTTGCTAGCTGACTAGCAACCTGGTTAGCTAACTGACTTAACTAGGTACCTGAATAGTTACCTGACTTGCTAGCTGACTTAACTAGCTAGTTTGATAGCTAGGTGACTTAACTAGCTGATTAACTGATTGACTGGCTAGCTGGATCTCCAGCTGACTTAACTCGCTAGCTACCTGCCTGGCTAGCAGGCTAGGCAGCCAGCAGTCTAGCCAGTGGACTGGCGACCTGGCTAGCCAGATGGCTTGAATAGACAGCCGGCTGGTTGGACAGTGGAATAGCCAGCCGGCTTAAATAGCCAGGCACCCTGTTGGTCAGCCGGCTAGGCATCCAGCTTAACTAGCTGGCCACCTACCTGACCAGCCTGCTAACCAGCTGGCTTATGTTGCCAGTCACCTAGCTAGCCAGCCGGCTAACCAGTTGTCTTAACTAGCTGACTTAACTAGATAGACATCCGGCTAACCAGCTGGCTTAACTAGTGAGCCACTAAGTGAGCCAGACGACTATCCAGCTCACTTAACTCACTGACTAAACTAGCTAGCAAGCCGACTAGCCAGCTGACTTAATTAGCTAGCTAGCTACCTAGACAGGTGGCTAGCAAGCTGACTTAACTAGGTGACTTAACCAGCTAGTCAGCAGGCCAGCCAGCTGACTTAACTTGCTAGCTACCTAGATAGCCAGATGGCTAGCCACTTGAAATAAGTAGCTGATGTAACAATGTAACCAGTTGGCTAGCCAGCTGACTCAAATAATTGACTTAACTCTTTAGCCAGCTGGTTAGTCAGGTGATTTAACTAGCTGACATCACTAGGTAGCCAGGTGGCTAGCCATCAGACTTAATTAGCTATCTACCTATGTATTCCACTGACTTGCCAGCTGACTTAAATACCTAACTACCTAGCTAACCAGTTTTCTAACCAGCTAACATAAATAGCTGCTGTAACTAGCTGCCCTGCTTTCTAGAGAGTTGGATTAACTAGCTTGCTACATAGCTAGCCAGCTGAATATCCAGCTGAATTAACTAGGTGACTTATCTAGCTAGACAGCTGTCAGGCAACTGACTTAACTAGCAAGATACCTACCTAGCCAGCTGGCTAGTCAGCTGACAACTAGGTGACTTAACTAGCTGAGTTAACTAGCTAGCTAGCTGACATATCTAGCTGACTTAACTAGCTAGATTCCTAGTTTGCCAGCTGACTTAAATAGCTGAAATAACTAGCGAGCCAGATGGCTGCCCATTTGATGTAAATAGCTCTTTAACTAGCTAGCCAGTTGGTTAGGCAGCTGAATTAATGTGCTGACTTAACTAGCTAACCAACTGGTTAGCCAGCTGACTAAAGTAACTGACTTAACTAGCTGGCCAGCTGTCAAGCCACCTGACCTAATTGCCTAGGTACCTAGCTAGCCAGCAGCCTAGCCAGCTAGTTAAGTCAGCTAGTTAACTATGTAGCTGACTTAGCTGACTTAATGATGTAGCCAGCTGGCTAGCCAGCAGAGTTAACTACCAATCTACCTAGCTAGACAGCTGTATAGCCAGTTGACTTAACTAGCTGACCAAACTAGATAGCCTTTAGGCTAGACAGCTGACTTAAGTAGCTACCT
>NW_006985063.1:0-744 GCF_000164805.1 Carlito syrichta
CACATAGGAACCCAGACCTCCCACAAGACACTGTATACACAGTCAAAACTCACTCAGTATACTGAATTCTCTCAGGGTCTTAGCTTACATAGTATTTCAGAAGTCCCTAAGAACACTGGACACTGAGTCCTAGTTCACATAGGACTAGAGTGCTCTCACAGGACACTGAACGCAGACTTCCAGTTCACATATGACCTCAGAAAACCATGCTTACAAAGCATCCTGGAGGACTCTCAGTAAACTGCACACATTCCTAACTCACAAACAATTGAACTCCCTCTAGACACTTGCCATAGAGTCACAACTGCCACACGACACTAGAGCTCCCTGAAGAAACTGGACACAGTGTCCCAGCTCCCATTTGAACCAAGAGCTCACTCAGGTCACTGTACACAAATAGAACCCAGATCTTTATCACTACACTGAACACATAGTTCTTTTTCACAATGGACTCCAGTGCTCCTTCAGAACACTGTACATATTGTCCCAGCACACACAGAATCATGGATTACCCTCAGCATGATGAACACAAAATTCCAGCTCACAGTGGACCCTATGTCAACCTAAGAACATAGGATACAAGGTCCCAGCACACATAGGGATCCAGCACTCCTTCAGGTTACTGGACACAGATTCCCAGCTCAAACTAGACCCCATGTCACTCTAAAGACACAGGAAACAGTCTTAGCAAACAAGATTACAGAGCTCCCTCCAGCTACTGTACTCAATGTTACAGCTCACACA
>NW_006985064.1:0-678 GCF_000164805.1 Carlito syrichta
GGTGCTACTTGCCTTATTAGTGTCGTCTGATAGCACTTGCCTTATTGGTGTCTTATGATACTACTTGCCTTGTTAGTGTCGTCTGATAGTACTTGCCTTATTACTGTCTTATGATACTAGTTACCTTATTAGTGTCTTATGATACTACATGCCTTATCAATGTCTTATGATACTAATTGCCTTTTTAATGTCATCTGATACTACTTGACTTATTAGTGTCGTCTGTTACTACTTGCCTTATTAATGTCATCTCATACTACATGCCTTATTAATGTCGTCTGATACTACTTGCCTTAGTAGTGTCATTTGATACTACTTGCCATATTATTGCCATCTGATACTACTTGCCTTATTAGTGTCCATTGATTCTTCTTGCCATATTAATGTCATGTGATACTACTTGCCATATTTGTGTCGTCTGATACTACTTGCCTTATTAGTGTTGTCTGATACTACCTGACGTCCTAGTGTCGTCTGATACTACTTTCCTTACTACTGTCATCTGATACTACTAGCCTTATTAGTGTCGTCTGATACTACTTGCCTTAGAAGTGTCGTCTGATACTATTTGCCATATTAGTGTCTTCTGATACTACTTGCTTTATTTAGTGTCTTATGATATACTTTTTCTTTATTTAGTGTCTTATAATACTACTTGCCTTAATCGTGTCTTATGTT
>NW_006985065.1:0-672 GCF_000164805.1 Carlito syrichta
CCCGAATCAGGTTTTTGAAGAAGATATCTGGGTAATGGCAGTCCTCACATAAAGGAAACTTAACTACCTATTGCTAAGTAAGAATAAGGAATCTGCGTTACTCGGGTCCTCAATCCCAAAAATGCTTAAGGTCATCTTGCTATGGGTTAAACACGAATCATGGTGTTTTCGAGCATGAATCGGGAAAGTGGAGTCCTTATTGAAAGGCAACTACATGACCTTTTGCTCAGAAAGATTAAGGAATCTGGGTTACACGAGTCCTCAATCCCAAAAATCTACAAAGCATACTGGGAAGTTATAAAAAGAATCATAGTTTCGAAGCAGGATGTATCTAATGAGAGTCTTAATATACAGGAAAATACAAAGCCCCTTGCCAAGGGTGAAAAAGAATCGGGGTTAGAGCAGTACTCAGTCCTTAAAATCAACCGACCATCTTCTGTGGGCTAAACAAGAATCAGGGTGTAGAATCTTGAACATAGATACTAGCAGGCCTCATATGCAGAATCTACATGATCTCTAGCTAAGATTAATTAAGAAACCTCTTTTACATGGTTCCTCCGACACAATATCTACATGACATCTTGTGAATGGCAAAAAAAGAATCAGGGATTCCAAAGAGGATTCTGGGGAAAGGGAGTCATCATATACGGACATTACACGGCTCCTCAGTAA
>NW_006985066.1:0-742 GCF_000164805.1 Carlito syrichta
CTCGCCAGTCGAATAGTTAAGTCTCCAGACCAGGCAGCTCACTCACTGGCTGACTAGTTAAGTCAGCTAACCTGTCAGATCACTCGTTGGACAATTAGTTAAATCATCTCACCTGTCAGCTCACTCATCGGCCAACTAGTTAATTCAGCTAACCAGTCAGCTGCCTGTCTGGCCAACTAGTTGAGTCAGCTAACCAATCGACTGAATATTGGTCAACTTTGCATCTGACAAGTTAGCTCAGCTAATTAGTCGTTGACAAGTTAGGTCATCTAATTAATCGGCCTACTGATCGGCCAGCTAGTTAGGTCAGCACACCAGCCATTCAATTAGTTAACAGAACTAACTTGTGGGGAAATCGTCAGTCAACTATATAACCCAGCTAACTAGTCTTCCGACTAGTTGGCCAACTTGTTAAGCCAGATAACAGGTTGGTCATGCAGTCAGACAACATATTAAAACAGTTAACTATTCTGCCCACTCGTCAACCAACCAGTTAAGTCACCTCGCTAACTCTTAAAACAACTAGTTAAGTCAGCTAGTTAACTCATTTACCACCTAGTGAATACAGGTAGCTAATTTGATAACCAACTTACTAAGTCAGCTATCTATCTCATTAGCCAAATAGTTGAGTCAGCTAGCTAAGTCAGCTAGCTAACCAGCTATCTAGCTAAGTCAGATAAGTCAGCTAGCTCACGAGTTAGCTAGATATTTAAGTCAGTCACTTGTCTGCTGCCTAACTAGT
>NW_006985067.1:0-7094 GCF_000164805.1 Carlito syrichta
ACTCTCATTAGATACATCCTGCTTCGAAACTCTGATTCTTTTTAGCACTTTCCAAGATGCTCTGTAGATTTTTGGAATTGTGGACTCGTGTATCCCAGATTCCTTATTCTTTCTTACCAAAAGGTCGTGTACTTGCCTGTAAATAAGGACTCCATTTCCCAGAATCATGCTCGAAAACACCATGATTCGTGTTTAGCCCATAGCAAGACGACCTGAGGTTTTTTTGGGATTGAGGACACGAGTAACGCAGATTTCTTATTCTTATTTAGCAATAGGCAGTGAAGTTTCCTGTATGTGAGGACTTCAGATTATCCAGATTCCTACTTCAAAAACCTGATTCGTGGTAACCTCTTAGGAAGACGGCCTGTAGTTTTTGGGATTGAGGACTCATATAAGGAAGATACTTTATTCTTCCTTAGCAATATGACGTGCAGTTTCCTGTATATGACCACCTCCATTACCCAGCTTCCTGCTTCACTCTGCAGGATGTCGAGACTGTTCCTGGTGACCGAGAATTCCAGTTTTTTGGATATCAAGAGAAAGACGTCCATAATATTCTTTGGGAACTGGAATCCACGATTCCTGATTCCCCTTCACAAGACCTCCCCAAAATGTTGAATCTTCCAAACCCAACATCCCCTTTCCGACCTGCAAGCCCACAAGAATTTTCTGCACTTTGAGGTCACCGGAATCGAGGAATTTTGTACCAATATAACTTTGATTCAGGGGAATATGATTATGGTCGTAGATATTCCTAGGGAAAAAAAGGTTTCATAGGGCCAGATCCTTGATTGCATCTAACAAGAGGACCAGAATGTTCCTGAGGATCTCTAATGACAGATTTAGCATATCCACGGAGCAAGTAGCTCTGAAAATGTATGGACACAGAAGCCTAGATTGCTGATTAAACTTTATCAAGGGGCCCGGTAGATTCCGGAAAATAGAACTCCTAGAACCAGATTTTCTTTTCGTTCTCAGTAAAATGTTCTGATTTTTCCTGTCGATATGGATTCCAAACTCAGTATATCACAAGACAGATGCCCAGAAGTTTCCTAGCGACGTGGATTCCATGATTCCTGTTTACCTTTAAAAATACATACTAAACATTTGGCAACTTCAAAACCCTTGTCGCGTCTCAAAATAAAAAGAGACACGGAAGGGGAAGGATTACAGGGTTCACCTTAATACCAGAGGTACATCCAAATATGGCAACAAGATTCTTTTTGTCCTGGAATCTGGCCTTAGTTGTTCTGAGGGACCTAATGGACTTGGAGTGCCCAATACCCGTTTACAACTTTTAAGAGGACCAGAATGTTGCTGGAGTCCTGAAATGACCAATTCATAATATCCACATGCTAATTTCCTCCAAAACATTTGGGGAGCGTGAAGCTCTGTTTCATGTTTGTCCCATAGCAGACACCTTGGGAATTTTTTGGATTGGGGCCGCGTATAGTAAAGGTTCTTTATTCCTACTTAGTTGGAGGCCGTGTAGAGTCCTCTATGTGTGAACTCTCTTTCCCTAGATTCCTGTTTTGAATCCCTGATTCTTGTTTCACCCTTAGTAAGACACCATGTAGATTTTTTGATAGACGAACCGTGGAAAAGAGATTTCTTTTTCTTTCTTAGCAAGAGTCCATGTAGTTTCCTGCATATGAGGATTGCTATTACTCACATTCATGCCTCGAAACCCTGATTCTTCTCCAGGCGTCAGCAAGATGCCCTGTAGATTTTCAGGACTGAGGACTCAGATAACACAGATTCCTTATATTTGGCAACAGCCGTGCAGTTGCCTGTATATGAGTACTCCTGTTCACAGATACATGCATTAAAAGCTTGATTCTTCTTTAGATCTTAGGAAGAAACCGTGTACTTTTTGGGGATTGAGAAAACATGTCACTCAGATTCCTTATTCTTTCTTAGTAAATGTCAGTGCAGTTGCCTGTATATGAGGATTTAATTTCCTAGATTATGCTTCAAAAACCCAAATTTGTGTTTAGCCCTTAGGAAGACACCCTGAAGCTTTTTTGGGGATGGAGAACACGTGGAAACATTATTCCTTATTCTCCTTTAACAATAGACAGTGCAGTTCCCTGTGCATGAGGTTTGCCATTATACAGATTCCTTCTCCCAAAACCTGAATGTTGGTTACCTCTTAGCAACATGCTCTTTAGGTTCTTCTGATGGAGGACTCGTGTAAGCAAGATTCCTTATTCTTGCCTAGCAACAGGTCGTATAGTGTTCTGTATATGAGGACTCCCATTACTGAAATTCAGGCTTCATTCTCAACAAGAAGCAAAGATATTTCCTGGTGACCTAGAATTACAGTTACTTGGATATGAAGAGAAAGACTCCCATAACGTTATTTAGGAATTGGAAACCAAGATTCCTGGCCCCTTTTCAAAAGATATACTAAAAATTTGCCGACATAGGACACCAGATTGCTGTTTAAACCTTATCAAGAGACCTTGTGGATTTAAGCGATTGAGAAAACCAAGAACCGGATTCCCTTTCCGTTCTCAGCAAGACGCCCTATTTTCCCAGTCCATGTGGATTCCATACGTCTGTACACACAATGCAGATGCCCAGTTGTTTCCTAGGGATGCGAAATCCATGGATCCTGGTTACATTTTAATAATTCGTACTAAATACTTGTCAACTGCAAAATCCTCGCCCCCTCTCCAAATAAAGTACAAACGGAAATTTAAGGATTACCACGTTCATCTTACGAACAAAGTTACATCCAAATACAGCAAAATGATACTTTTTTCCTGGAATCTAGCCTTAATTGTCGCAAGGAACCTAAGGGACTTGTACTACCAGATACCAGATTACAACTCTCAAGATCAACAGAATGTTGCTGGAGTCCTGAAATGACTGATTCATAATACCCACAAGCCAAATACCTCTGAAACATGAGATGAGCTCGAAGTCTTGATGTTTGTTTATACCGCAGCATGACACCCTGAGAATTTCTCGGACTGTGGACTCGTGTATCACAGATTCATTATTCTTCCTTTTCTGGGGACCGTGTAATGTCCTGTATATGAGGACTCCTTTTCCCGAGAATCCTGTTTGGAAACCCTGATTCTTTTTTTGCAATTAGAAAGATGTCATGTAGATAATCTGACGGAGGAACCGTGTAGAATAGGTTTGTTATTTCTCCTTAGCTAGAGATCGTGTAGATTCTGCATATGAGGACTTCTGTTACCTGTGTTCCAGCTTCTAAACTCTGATTATTATTTAGCCCACAGCAGATGGCCTGTTGATTTTCCTGACTGAGGTTTGTTATAACCTCGATTCTTTTTCTTCCTTGGCAAGGGGCTGTGTATTATCCTGTATAATAGGATGCTCATTAGATAAATCCTGCTTCGAAACTGTGATGCCTTTTTAACACATTTTAAGAAGCTTTGTAGATTTTTGGGAATGATGACACGTGTAACCCAGTTTCCTTATTCTTTCTTAGCAAAAGGTCATGTAGTTACCTTTAAATAAGGACTCCATTTGCCAGATTCATGATTGAAAACACCATGATTCTTGTTTAGCCCATAGCAAGACGACCGGAGATGTTTTAGGATTGAGCACACGAGTAACGCTGATTCCTTATTCTTACTTAGCAATAGGCAGTGAAGTTTCCTGTGTGTGAGGACTCCCATTTCCCAGATTCCTACTTCAAAAACCTGATTCGTGGTTACCTCTTAGGAAGACAGGCTGTAATTTTGGGATTGAGGACTCATATAAGGAAGATTTCTTATACTTCTTAGCAATAGTGCGTGTAGTTTCCTGTATATGACGACCTCTGTTACCCAGCTTCCTGCTTCACCCTGCAGGATGTCGAGACTGTTCCTTGTGACCGAGAATTCCAGTTTTTTGAATATCAAGAGAAAGACGTCCATAATGTTCTTTGGGAACGGAAAATTCAAGATTCCTAGATCCCCTACACAACACCTCCCCAAAATATGGGATATTCCAAACTCAAACCCCAATTCCTACCTGCCCGCCCACAAGAATTTTCTGTACTGTGAGGTCACCTGAATCGAGGAATTTTGTACCAATATACCTTTTGATTCTGGGGAATATGATTATGGTCGTAGAAGTCCCCAGGAAACAAAAGGATTTGTAGGGCCAAATCCTTGAATACAACAAACAAGAGGACCAGAAAGATCCTGAGGATGTTTAAAGACAGATTTAGCGTATCCACGGAGCAAGGAGCTCTGAAAATGTAGGGACCCAGAAGCCCAGATTGCTGATTAACCCTTATCAAGAGACCCTGTAGATTCCCGAAAATGAGAACTCCTAGAACCGGTTTTCCTTTTTATTCTCAATAAGATGCCCTGATTTTTCCTGGGGATTTGGTTTCCAAATTCAGTATATCAAAAGACAGATGCCCAGAAGATTCCTAGGGACGTGGTTTCCATGATTCCTTGTTACCATTAAAAACTACGTAGTAAACATTTGGCAAGTGCAAAACACTTGTCTCAACTCAAAATAAAACAGACACGGAAGGGGAAGGATTACAGGGTTCACCTTAAGACCAGAGTTACATCCAAATATGGCAAGAAGATTCTATTGTCCTGGAATCTGGCCTTAGTTGTTCCAAGGAACCTAACGGACTTGGAGTGCCCAACACCCATTTACAACTTTTAAGAGGACCAGAATGTTGCTGAAGTCCTGAAATGACCGATTCATAACATCCACATGGTAAATTTCTCTGAAACATTTGGGGAGCTCGAAGCTCTGTTTCTTGTTTGTCCCATAGCAGACAACCTGGGAATTTTTTGGATTAAGGACGCGTACAACAATAATTCTTTATTTGTACTTAGTTGGAGGCTATGTGGTGTCTTGTATGTGAGGCCTCTCTTTCCCTTGATTCCTCATTCAAAACCCTGCTTCTTGTTTAGCCCTTATTAAGACGCCAAGTATATTTTTTGATAGAGGAAACGTGGAGAACAGATTTTTTATCTTTTCTTAGCAAGAGGCCATGTAGTTTCCTGTATATGCGGATTGCTATTACCCACATTAATGGCTCGAATCCATGATTCTTCTTCAGCCTTTAGCAAGATGCCCTGTAGATTTTCAGGACTGAGGACTCGTATAAACCAGATTCCTTATTTTTAGCAACAGTCATGCAGTTGCTTGTATATGAGTTCTCATGGTCAATGATACTGGCGTCAGAAGCTTGATTCTTGTTTGGATCTTAGGAAGACGCTGTATACTTTTTTGGAGATTTAGAAAACATGTCAACCACATTCATTATTCATTCTTAGGAAAAGTCAGTGTAGTTGCCTGTATAGGATGATTTCATTTCCCTAGTTTATGCTTCAAAAACCCAAATTCGTGTTTAGCCCTTAGAAGAAACCCTGCAGTTTTATTGGGATGGAGGACACGTGTAAACCAGATTCCTTATTCTCCTTTAGCAATAGACAGTGCAGAGTCCTTTATATGAGAACTCCCATTATCCAGATTCCTACTTCCAAAACCTGAATTGTGGTTATCTTTTAGCAAGACGTTGTGTAGGTTTTTGGGATGGAGGACTCGTGTAAGCAAGATTCCATATTCTTCCGTAGCAACAGGTCTTGTAGTGTTCTTTATATGAGGACTCCCATTACTGAAATTCCTGTTTCATTCTCAGCAAGAGCCAAGATGTTCCTGGTGACCTACAATTCCAGTTGCTTGGATATCAAGAGAAAGACTCTGATAATCTTCTTGAGGAATTGGACCCCAAGAATCCTGGTCCCTTTTCAAAAGAAGCACTAAAAATGTGTCAACATAGAAGACCAGATTGCTGATTAAACCTTATCAAGAGACTGTGGATTTAGGCGATTGAGAACTCCAGAAACCTGATTCCCTTTCTGGTCTCAGCAAGATTCCCTGATTTTTCCTGTCTCTGTTGATTCCAAAACTCTGTGTACAAATATGCAGATGCCCAGATGTTTCCTAGGGACGTGGAATGCTTGAATCCTGGTTACATTTTAATAATTCGTATTAAATATTTGGCAAGGGCAAAACTCTCGGCCCCTCTCCAAATAAAGTACAAACGGAAATTTAAGGATTACCAAATTCATCTTAACACCAAAGTTACATCCAAATACGGCAATATGATACTTTTTTTCCGTGAATCTGGCCTTAATTTTCCCAAGGAACTTAAGGGATTTGAACTACCAAATACCAGATTGCAACTCTCAAGAGGACCAGAATGTTGCTGGAGTCCTGAAATGACTGATTTATAATACTCACAAGTCAAATATCTCCAAAACATGAGACGAGCTCTAAGTCTTGAATCTTGTTTATACCACAGGAAGACACCATGAGAATTTTTCAGATTGTGGACTAGTGTATCCCAGATTCCTTATTCTTCTTTAGCGAGGGGTCGTGTAATATCCTGTATTAGGGGACTCCCTTTCCCCAGATTCCTGTTTGGAAACCCTGATTCTTGTTTTTCCCTAGCAAGATGTCATGTAGATATTGTGATGGAGGAATCATTTAAAAGATGTTTCTTAGTTCTCCTTAGCTAGAGATCATGAGTTTCTGCATATGAGGACTGCTATTACCTATGTTCCAGCTTCTAAATCCTGACTCTTGTTTAGCCCTCAGCAGATGGCCTGTTGATATTTAGGACTGAGGACTGATATAACCCTGATTCTTTTTCTTCCTTGGCAAGGGGTTGCGTATTTTCCTGTTTATTAGAACTCTCATTAGATACATCCGCTTCGAAACTCTGATACTTTTTTGCCCTTTTCAAGATGCTCTGTAGATTTTTGGGATTGAGGACTCGAGTGACTCAGATTCCTTATTCTTTCTTAGCAAAAGGTCATGAAGTTGCCTGTAAATAAAGACTCCATTTCCCAGGTTCATTCTTGAAAACACCATGATTCATGTTTACCCCATAGCAAGATGACCTGAAGTTTTTTTGGGACTGAGGACACGAATAAGGCAGATTCCTTATTCTTACTTAGCAATAGGCATTGAAGTTTCCCGTATGTGAGGACTCCCATTACCCAGATTCCTAATTCATAAACCTGATTCGTGGTTACATCTTAGGAAGACAGCCTGTAGTTTTTGGGATTGAGGACTCATATAAGGAAGATTCCTTATAC
>NW_006985068.1:0-967 GCF_000164805.1 Carlito syrichta
AAAGAAAGAAAGAATGACAGAAAGAAAGAAGAAAGAAAGGAAGAAATCCATTCTCCTGCAATCCTTCTGCCCTCAGACCTTCCCACACACCCCCCAACATGTGAAGGTCCCCCAAACTTGGCACCTTTCAGTCCCAACCCCCCAAGGGCTGCCCCTTCTTTGGTTCAGGAATTCCTGAGGCTCCCTGGTCAGGTTCCTGCCAGCTCTCCTTTTTGATGTGAGAAAATGTGCCCCAGGCAGGCCGGCCCCCTGACTCGGCAATGAGGACCATCCACAAAGAAATGGTGGAATCACATTCCTCACCCGGGGACATTTATTCACCCCCAGACCCATTTTCTCTGGCTCTGAAGCCTGTCACCATTTGAATACGTCAGGTGCAGTTGAGAATCTGTGTATGATACTGATGTTTTTAGGAGACAGGGTCTGGCTCTGTGGCCACTGCTGGGGCCCAGGGAAACAACCTTCGTTCTCCACCAGCTTTGCAATTGCTGGCTCTGGTGATTCTCCTGTGTCAGCCTTTGGAGTGGCCAGGACAATGAGTACAATGACCCCAGACCACCTGTTTGGATGGTTGCAGAGACAGTGTCTCCCTGCGTGGCCCTAGGTGGCCTTGAACTCCTGGGCCCCAGCCATCTACGTGCCGCGGCCCTCCAGAATGCTGGGAATCCAGGCATGCCGCTGCCTCCAGCCTTCTGGTTCGATTTCACAAAGGATAAAGACTGGGGTCGAGGGCTCAGCCTCGTCATCACAGTGAATTGGAGGCAAGGCCGATGGCCAGCCCAAGCCCACAGGTCCGAGATGCACCTGGGCAACACAGTGAGAACTCATCTCTACCCTCAATCCCAAATGAACTGGACATGGTGGTACATCTCTGTCATTCCAGCTCCTCAGAGTCCGGGGTAGAAGCTCACAGAGCCCCATGGGCCGAGGTTGCATGCTGGGAGCGAGCCTCAGTCCTCCAGCCTGG
>NW_006985069.1:0-583 GCF_000164805.1 Carlito syrichta
CCTCGCCAGCTGACTTAGCTAGCTGACTTAACGAAGTAGCCAGCTGACTAGCCATCAAACTTAACTAGCTAGCTACTTAGCTAGACAGCTAGATAGCCAACTGACTTAACTACCTGAAATAACAAGATGCCGGATGGCTAGTCAGCTGACGTAACTAGCTACCTACCTACAGAGCTCGCTGACTTGCCAGCTGACTTAACTACCTAACTAGCTAACCTGCTGAACAGCGAGCTGACTTAACTAATTGACTTAACTATCTAGCCAGCTGGCTAGCCAGCTGACTTAAACAGCTAGCTAACAAGTTAGCTTACTCTTTATCTATCATGCTTGCTAGCTTTCTTAATTATCTGACTTAACTTGTTAGCTAACAAGCTAGCTATCTGACTCATCCAGCTGACTTATCTTGTTAGCTAACTAGCTAGCTAGCCTACTCAATCATCTGATTCAACCCGTTTGCTAACTAGCTAGTTAGCTGACTCAACCAGCTGAATTAAGCCTTCAGTTAGCTAGCTAACTAACTGACTCAACCTGCTGACTTAACCCATTTGTTAACTAGCTAGCTAGCTGTCTTAAAAGAACTGGC
>NW_006985070.1:0-4204 GCF_000164805.1 Carlito syrichta
CTATCATTGTTTCAAGATGCATGATACACAGCAGAAGTTACTAAAATAACTTCCTTAATTAGCATCTTCTCCTCACAATCTAGCTATGATATAAATCCCAGGTATGGCCTTTCCCAGAATGCATCTTAGTGAAAGAGGGCCTGGGGGTCATAGTTGGACCCCTGGCATTTACAGCGGCACGGAGGAGTGACTAGTACATGGGATGAGGCAAATTCAGGTTCTAATGCTGGCTCTTCCACAGACCATCCTGAGCAAGTCATATCACCTCTCTGTACCTCAGTCTCTTCCTCTGTAAAACAAGGATAACTTCACAAGTTATTTTGAGACTTCATGAAAATATAATGAAAAAATCTGGACTACCTCATGCCATCTCAGAGCAATGCTACAATCAGAAAGTAACACAATCCAACACCAAAGAGTGGTAAACAACAAACCATGCTTTATGCTTTAAGCTTTTCAAGCTTAAATGGTGAGTATAAAAGGGACCAATAATACTATTTTGTGGATTTAAAATACATGTAGAATTACTTTGACGTTAATGTGTCTTTTTTTCTATGACGGATTTTAAGATGTTTCCTTTATCTGTTGAACTGAATTATGATGAACACATGATTTATAAAAATTTGTTGGGCAAAGCAAAGTTAGCTTAGAAGTAAACTTTAAGAGCATATATTAGAAAAAAAGAAGGGCTGAAAGTAAATAATCTAACCACTTATCTCAAGAAGATAGAAAAAGGATGCAAATAGGAGAAAGAAAATAATAAGATAGCAGAAATGCGTGAAAAGAAAACATACCACAAAATCCACCACTAGGCTGAGCTAGGTGGCTCAGCCTGTAATCCCAGCACTTTGGGAGGCCAAGGTGAGTGAATTGCCTGATCCTGTGGGTTCAAGATCAGCCTGGGCAACTTGGTGAGACCTCGTCTCTACAATAAATAAAAAATTAGCTAGGCGTGGAAGCGCACACCTGTAATTATGCCTACCTGGAAGGCTGAGGCAGAAGGATCGCCGGAGCCCAGCAGGTCGACACTGGGGTAGCCGTGAGTGTGCTACTGCACTCCAGCCTGGGTGACGAAGTGAAACTCCAACTCAAGAAAAAAAAAATCCACCGCTAGAATTGGCAAACTCCTTGTAAGAGAAGACAGAGAGTTGGACAAGTGAGGGAGAAAGACTAAAGACAGAAAGAAAGATGAGAGAGAGAATGTGAATTCTCAGGGCTGGCAAAGTTGTGAGATTATTTCACAACCCAGCAAGTCCATGGCTAGAAATGTACTCTATGGCTACACTGACAAATCTTCGCCAAGACTCACATGGAAGGCTATCTCTGCTGCAGTATATGCAATCATAAGAAACAGCAAGCAACTTAAATGACCAATTTGGAGGAAGGGCTGGCTAACTAAATTAGGATTCAACCATATAACAGAATACTAGTAATGATATATGTATTTCTTGAGTCGGGGTCTCGCCCTGTCACCCAGGCTGGAGTGCAGTGGCACAACCATGGCTCACTGCTGCCTCGACAGCCTGGGCTCAGGCAATTCTTCCACCTCAGCTTCCTGAGTAGCTGGGACTACAGGCTTGTGCCAATTCTTAATTTTTTTTATAGAGATGAGGTCTTGCTATGTTGCCCAAGCTGATCTCAAACTCCTGGGCTCAAGCGATCCTCCTGTCTGGGCCTCCCAAAGTGCTGGGATTACAGGTGTGAGCCACCATGCCCAGCCCCCTGTAACTATTAACTATGAGGAAGCTCCAAATATTCAAGATGGAAAGTCCTCCAACATTTTAGTGATAAATGCAAAAATTAGGAAATTATGTACAGTATGGTATTCTTGGGTAAAAATATGTAATTTTATATACACACATGTATTTTATGTGTGTGTGCATAGAGATACAGATTTAGATATTGATATAGATATACCTACAAGCCCAAACCAAATGCCAGTCCCATGACGAAGGGAGCCAACTTCTCTCAGATAGATAGATGATAGAGACAGAGAGAGAGAGAGGGAGAGAGAGAGAGAAAGATCCCTAAGACAATTCTTAATTGACACGAGTTGGATTCAAGCCTAGCTGTGTCTGGTCCTAAAGCCAAACTCTGTTTCCATCTCCCCAATGCCTCTACCTACGAAGAGATGGAGACCAGCTCTCTCGTCCACTTAATTCATACATTTAAAAAATGCTGCCTCCTCTTCAGCAACACAGATGTGAGTTCTCGAGCAAACACGCCTGGCTGTGGGGCTTCCGCCCCCGACTGATGGCTCCCATCACTCCCAGTCCAGCAATCAGACACACGCCGGCTGCAACCAGACCCCCGGCCCTGCCGAGTCGAAACTTGTCTTGGGGCTACACCAGAAGCGGATTTTATTTTGCAGCGTTTGGGAACACCGAGACACACTTTAGAAAAGGCAGGATGCCGCACGTTCTTCTTCCTTTGGACTCCACCTGAACGCAGCGGCGACGGGGGCTGCAAATGATGAGACTCAGTGGCATGAAGTCTTAACTGTTGGCAATTAGCAGCCTGCTTGGGGCACCCCCGCCTCCCACTCACAACTCCAGTAGCTCTGACCAAGCACACAACACTCACTGCCCCCATGGCTCACAGGTGCAGTCAAGGTCAGCGAGAAATGGAAAACAACAAGGTGCTCTGCGTCCTAATATGTGTAGGTAGGGGAAATGTTCAGACTTGATCTCATTCTGGTGACAGTGGCCATCTATCAGACCCAGGCTGCAGAAGCCTGCAAGGCAGCCAGTCCAGGGCGCCTCACTTCCTCACCTCTCTGCGGGGTCTGCCTCCCCAGGCCAGCATGACAGCATTGATTGGAGCAGAACCACGTGCCTGACACTTTTCCAAGCCGTTTGCACATATTAATTCTCTTAATCCTCCCCACAACCCTGTGAGGTAGGCACTGTGATTAAAACGGGGATAATCACAGCATCTTCTTCAAAGGGTTGGGAAGATTAAATGAGCTATCACATGGAACAAGCTTAAAACAGGGACTCCAGACTGGCACATGTAGATGCACACAGGTATTCATTTTTTAAATTTGTTATATTAACCTCAATTTATTCTTTCTGGTTCTCTCCCTTTATTCCTGTGCATCTGAGCTGCCGCCTGGTGTTGTTTACTTCTTTCAGTATAGCTTTACTCTCCCTTCCTCCACCTTCTTCTCGCTGCTATTGTCAAATTATCCCAATTCTAGAGTTATAAGCGCGACAA
Organism: Carlito syrichta; assembly: GCF_000164805.1. Taxonomy (NCBI): domain Eukaryota; kingdom Metazoa; phylum Chordata; class Mammalia; order Primates; family Tarsiidae; genus Carlito; species Carlito syrichta. The sequence continues at coordinate 3,217 of NW_006985070.1, forward strand.
TGCAATTAAACACATATTGTCTTATGCGATGGCGCTTTATGTCAGCCAGGAGAAGAAACACACAATCCTACTTTTTTTTTGTCATTATTTACACAACTATCTTTACTAGTGCTTTTTTGTGTGTGAGAACTTAAATCAATGTCTGGTGTCACTTGCTTTCAGCCTCAAGAACTTCTTTCAGCATTTCTTGTCCGATGGCTCTTCCAGCAACAAATTCTCTCAGATTTTGTTTATTTGGGGTGTCTTTATTCCATCTTCGTTTTTGAAAGACAGTTTTGTCAGTGATAAGATTGTTACAGGTTGGCAGTATTTTTTCCCCCCAGCACTTTAAATATGTGGTCCCACTGCCTTCCTGACGCCAGTGTGTTTGATAAGAAGTCAGCTCTTAATCTTACTGGGGTGTTGTTCCCCTGTAGGTGACGCATCATGTTTCTCTTGTCATTTTCAAGATTTTCTCTGCCCTTTTTGACTAAGATGTGCCTAGATGAGGCAGAGTTCATCTGAACCAAGGTTGTTATCCCTACTTTATGGATGAGGGGTTCGGGACACAGAGTAGTCAAGCCATTTGCTCAAAGTCATCCAACCAGAAAGTGGGGGTGCTAGGATTTGAACCTAGCAATCTGGCACCAATACCCACTGTGTTAAACTGTCCCTAATTCATCTCTCCGTTTAGTTCTCATGGGGCTACAGAAGTAAGCTTGTACAACATGACCGGATCACCACCTTGAAATTCTCACTTCTGCAAAACAGAGACTCCCAAGTGACAAACGGACACTTCAACCTTATTTTTCTCGACATTGTCAGGCTCCTGCCTAAGATAAAGGAGCTGAAGACTGGAGTCATTTTCTCCTTAGCCTTTGGGTCGCTCAAGTGGATGTACACACCAGATAGTTTCCTTTTAAAATAGTGGCTGTGGAGGAGAAGACGGGGAGGAGTAGGAGATGAAGGAGGGAGGAGGTGAGAAAAGAGAGAAGGGGGAGGAGAGAGA
>NW_006985071.1:0-823 GCF_000164805.1 Carlito syrichta
TTTATTATCACATTTATGTTCCCAATAGCAATGAGATACAGAAACAAATATTGCTGTCCCCGGGGAAGATGATGGAGCTTAAAGCAAAGGGAGGTTAATTAACTAAAGTACATTTAAAAAGTGAATCCTGGAAGTCTAGTTGCAGAAACCATAGTTGTAATCATTTGCTAAAGTTCTTTGTTTCATGATGAATTTACTTCTAATTTGAGTACTTAGACAGATCATTGGCAAATTTCTCTTCAACAGCCTGAAAACGAATCATACAGTTAATGCCTCCTATGATTTGAATGTATGTGGTCCTCTAAAGTTCATGTGTTAGAACCTAATACTCAAAGTGATATTATTAAGAAATGGGGCCTTGGGGAAGGTAATTAAGTCATGAGAGTTCTGCCCTAAAGAATAGATTAAGCAGAATCCTGTAAAAGATTTTGAAAGAAGCATTTTAGTGCCCCCCTTTTTAGACCTTCTATTCTTTCTGCCATGTGAGGATGCAGCTTTGGTGTTGTCTGGAAGATGGCACTATCTTAGAATAAATGTCTATAAAGCCTTAAAGTGGGGAAGTTGATTCTTACTGCTATTTAAAATCCAGAAGCCATAAAAAGTATTGATATATTTGAGCACACATATACAAAAATATCTGCATAGTGCAAAGAGAAAATTTGTCATTGCAACTTTAAAAATGTGTAGTGACAACAGTAAACTAGAAATAAAGTGAAAAAAAAAAACTAGTGAACTGTACGATAGAGCTGAGGATTACCTACAATTTAAAAGAGAATAAATGAAATGCTATGTTTGCAAACCAAAAGTGATAAAAATAACCTGT
>NW_006985072.1:0-768 GCF_000164805.1 Carlito syrichta
CAGGTGATATAACTAGCTGATTTAACTAGTTAATTACCTAACTAGCTATCATATAGCTGACTGACTTAACTAGTTAGCTAGCTGAAATATCTAGCTGACTTAACTAGCTAGCTATCTTGCTATCTGGCTGACTTAACTAGCTAGCTACCCAGCTAGCCAGATGGCTGGCCAGCTGACTTAATTAATTGACATAACCATCTAGATAGTTGCCTAGCCAGCTGACTTAACTTGCTGATATCACTACCTAGTCAGTTAGTTTTCTAGATGACTTAATTAGCTAACTACCTACCTAGCAAGTTGACTACCAGCTATATTAACTACCTGAATTAGTCAGCTACCCAGCTGGCTAGCCAACTTGTTTAACTAACTGACTTATCTAGCTAGCCAGCTGACTTAACTAGCTGACAAATCTAGCTAGCTACCTAGCTAGCTAGCTGACTTAACTAGCTGATTTAACTAGATAGCTACCATATAGCTAGCTGACTTAACTAGCTAGTTAGTTGAAATATCTAGCTGACTTAACTAGCAAGATTCTTAGCAAGCCAGCTGACTCAACTAACTTATATAACTAGCGAGCCTGCTGATTGCCTATCTGATGCAACTAGCTTTTTAAGTAGCTAGCCAGCTGGCTAGATAACTGACTTAATGTGCTGACTTAACTAGGTACCCAACTGGCTAGCCAACTGACTAAACTAGCTGACTTAACTAGCCTGCCGCCTAGCGAGCTGACTTAACTAGCTGAATTAACGATTAGTCAGCTGACTAGCC